>NC_134087.1:124404713-124707744 GCF_000715075.1 Nicotiana tabacum
GATGTGCCAGCATCTTACAACTTACTATTGGGACGATCGTGGATTCATGTTGCTGGGGCCGTATCATCGACGATGCACCATGCAGTAAAATTTGAATGGAATCACCAGGAAGTGATCATTCACGGTGATAGTAGCAACCCTATATACAGTCACCAGACTATTCCGGCGATTGAGGGAAGAAGGAAGATGGGTGGAGAAACTTACCACCACATTGAATAGGTAAATTTTTTTGACAAAGAAAAATGGTGGGATAACAAAATCGAGAGTATGCTGAATTAGAGTGGGTACGAACCGGGAAAAGGGCTTGGCAAGAACCAACAAGGAATCTCTAAGCCCATAAAACTCAAGAAATATGGCACTACTTTTGGTCTAGGATATGATTACACCTAGGAAGAATTCAACAACTGGTTACCACCATGGTGCGGTCCTTACTACCCACTAGAGTAGCCAATACCGCATCTAGAGCAGACTTTCCAACAGGCTGACATTATTTATGGGTCAGACGAAGAAGAAGCACTTGCAGTGGTGACGAACTCGTTCCTAGAAGACATGTGTTGTTCTCGAGGAGGAGGGGGAGGAAGGCCCTTCCATACAAGCTGTGAGCAGAGGGGCATGTCTCAATAATTGGACCATCAGGACAACCAGAGCTCGACGAGCCTCGGGGCAGCAAGGCTAAAACAAGCATCATGCACTATTTTTATTTACTAAATGATTTTCTTTTTCGCATTTTTCAATTCCCACAATAAGATCTCCAATGTTCAAAACAGTTATGCAATTTATCATAGCATTTTGACTTTTCTTATGAATCAACACTCATTATTATTTCTCTCTCATTACTTTACCTATACAGCATTACTATTACTTATCTTGACGAACCAATGACTGTGACATGCAATGAGACAACGCAACAAATAGACATTGATTCATAGGAAGACGAAATACCTAACGAGATTATTAAAGAAATTGAGAACTTTGAGAACAGACCTAAGTCCAACCTGAACGAATTGTTAACCTAGGAGATGCAGAAAATGTCAAGGAAACACGAATCAGCGTCCACCTATCGCCATCAGAAAAGAAAGAATACACAAAATTTCTAAAGGAATATGAGGACATATTTGCCTGGTCATATGATGACATGACTGGTTTGAGTACATCTATTGTGGCTCACAAACTGCCAATCAATCCGACATGTCCGCCGGTAAAGCAAAAGCTCAAAAAGTTCAAACCTGATATGAGTTTGAAAATCAAGGAAGAAGTCACTAAGCAGGTCAAAGCTAAGGTTCTCAGGGTAGTAGAATACCCGACATGGTTAGCCAACATCGTGCCAGTGCCAAAAAAGGATGGGAAGATCAGGGTCTGTGTCGACTACTGGGATCTCAACTGGGCCAGTCCGAAAAATGACTTCCCTTTGCTAAATATACACATCCTGATTGATAATTGCGCCAAGCATGAGCTACAGTCATTCGTAGATTGCTTCGCTGGTTATCATCAGATCTGTATGGATGAGGAAAATGATAGAGAATCACAGACTGTGGCACGAGAAGTTATCATTTGCTCTTCTGGGGTATCGTACCACAGTCCGCACATCAACCGCGGCAACCCCCTATATGCTATTTTAAGGTACAGAGGCTGTCATTCCCGCTGAGGTAGAAATCCCTTCCCTAAGGATCATACAAGAAGCTGAGCTTGACAACGTAGAGTGGGTGAAAGTCGTTATGAGCAACTAGCCCTTATAGACGGAAAGAGAATGAATGTAGTCTGCCATGGTAAACTCTATCGGAATAGAATGTCCAGAGCCTTCAACAAAAGAGTCAAGCCAAGACAATTCACACCGGCGCAGCTGGTGTTAAAGAAAATTTTTCCACATCAAGATGAAGCCAAAGGGAAGTTCTCTCCCAACTGGCAGGGTCCATACATGGTTCACCGGGTTCTGACAGGAGGAGCCCTCATACTTGCAGAAATGGATGAAGAAGTTTGGCCAAAGCCAATTAACTCAGATGCAGTCAAGCGTTACTATGTGTAATCTTTATGTTTCCCTTATATGATGTAAATTGAACTATTCCTGACCTGATTCCCGTTTAAGAAGGGATATGTAGGCAGCCTTATGAGTTCGGTCACAATTCAATAAAATTTTCATTTCCCCTTGCAGTTGGAAATTGGGGCTGAATTTTGAGGAGGACCCCCTAAATTCCGAAGTAATTTCAGCCGATCGTTGCAAGCAACAGTCAGAAGCATCAACCCATTAGGGCGGAATTTTGAGGAAGACCCTCAAAATTTCATAGCAAGAGAGGTTGCAATGTCCTGAACCACGTCATAGTCGTTGGTTCATCTAAAAGTTATTTTTAATTGTACACTTATGTCATGCTTTTACAAAATCATGCATGTTTATTACTGAAATTGCTTTGTTTGGCAACGCTACCCCAATGATACGTATAGTATCACCAGATCAAAGACGAGCAGGTCAAGCAAAGCCAGCGGGGATATGAACTAACCTCCCCCTTTACAAAACTCACAATTTTTCTTTGGATGCAGGCACTTGGATTTCGAAACTATCAAACATATTATACACTCTTTGGACAAACATTATTCAGGAACACAACTCTCAGAACCGTCGCACTTACCAACATTTTCTATCCGCACACACCAGTAACGTTTCGTCTGTCACAATGCTCTTAGCGGTCACAATATCGCAATCTACTATCAGCTAAGAAAGTTCTATCACCATTTGTCATTTTATTTCTTGCATAACGCTACCATTCTGCCTTCCGAGACTAAACATTGTCTCCATATGCATTTCTACATTGCATAAGGCTACCATTCTGCCTTCCGAGACTAAACGTTGTCTCCATCTGCATTTCTGCATTGCATAAGGCTACTATTCTGCCTTCCGAGACTAAATGTTGTCTCCATCTGCATTGCATAAGGCTACCATTCTACCTTTCAACTTTCATAAGGCTACTATTCTGCCTTCCGAAGTTAAGCTCTACCTCCATTTGCATTTTTTGCATTGCATAAGGCTACCATTCTGCCTTCTGAGACTAAACAATGTCTCCATCTGCATTTTTGCATTGCATAAGGCTACTATTCTGCCTTCCGAGACTAAATGTTGTCTCCATCTGCATTCTTACATAAAGCTATCATTATGTCTTCCAAGGCTAAGCTCTGCCTCCAGTTTTCTTTGAAACTAAGCACTACCTCGAGTATCTTTTATTTCGTTTCTCTTACGGGCTAAGCTATGCCCTTCAATTCTAAGCTCTGAGTTGTCCGTATCATGCTACTGCATCTCATAGGCTGAAAGATCGCCTTATACTGCATCTCATGGGCTGAAAGATCGCCTCCTACCGCATCTCATGGGCTGAAAGATCGCCAAATTATCCAAAGGCGTCATTGTTCGGAGGCACCATCTTCATAGCCCGAGAACATCATGTCATGGCCTGAGGATCCCTTCTAATCTTTTGCATATCATTATTCAAAAGCATCATGGTTCGGAGGCACCATCCTCATAGCCCGAGAGCATAATTTTATGGCCTGCGAATCCTTTATCGTACGCTTCATGGCCCAGGACGTCATGGTCTAAAGGACGTCATCCTAACCGTCCAAAGACAACATTCATGGTCCGAGGGGAATTTGCATCATGTTTAAACCGACAAGCCACAATCATCCCGACAGGAGCGTTTTCTCTCCAGTGTCCGTAGTCGTACCATTCCCGCAAGCCGTCCACTCACCCAGTCCGAAATATTGCATCCGTTCTTGGAAAGTACCATGTCGGCATGATTCGCTGACGGATCCTGAACTACACGCAGCTTGATTCCTGTAAAACCAGGGATATGTAGGCAACTTAGAAGCCAGGATGCGGCCTAACTTCTTCTAACCGTTTGTTCGGTCAAAATTGGCCATCATATCTTTACCCGACAACTCTTTCATCCTTCCCGGGTAAAGAGGGGCAGCTGTTGATACTCAATATTTCCTTATATATTTTTTCTAATATTCAAAATAACTTTAAAATAGCATATGTATGCATATATAAGTATGTCCAAGTACTTCGTTATTTTTCCTTAATTTTTAAAGGTTTTAAAATCAATTTATTTCCCTATTTTATTCATAAAAGACCCAATAATTATTTTTAAATTATTTCTTTTAGTAATTAATTTATTGGACTTTCATATTTATGCCAAAATATAGCTAATATAATTTTTGCATATTTTTACAAATTTATTTAGTATTTTTAAGGCTAAATCGCATATAATTGCAATATTAGCCTCTTTTAGGATTTAATTGCGTTTACATTTATAGAAAATTAAGTCCAGTATTTTTAAATATTTGATTATACATTTTAAATCATTTTAGTGCTCTCAATTTGTTTTCAGAAACTTATTTACTATTTTTTATAAAGTAAAAGGGAAAAGTGGCTATTTAAATTGTAGCCCAAATTGGGTTTCAATTATAACCCAAATCAAGCCCCCAATTTCCCCAGCCCAATTCCATTTTAAACCCAATTACCCCGACCCAAACCCAAACCCCTACCTACCTCTTTAATCTAGGCCGTTGATCCTTCAGATCAACGACCACCATTTGGCCTTCCATAATTAAACCCAAAAGACCCCCAAACCTAATTCATTTCTCACCGACCACCGCCCTTGAATCCGTCTTCTCTCTCAACTCTCTCTGAAACACCTACAAACCCTAGCCGCCGCCATCAAACTACACCCTAATCCACCCTAATACCTACCTAATCCATGGCCTTCCGTGGTCATTTGAGACCTGTACCAGCTTTTCATGGCTTCTATATGTTTGGTTCTATGGTTTTATAACCAGACTTCGAAGGAATTTGGTCCAGTCCTTGCTCGACTGGTGTTCATGGCCTTTCTCCGGCCAGCCACGACCTTTTCCGAACATTTATAGCCTTTCGAGGCGGGTCCTTGGCCTTTTCTGGTTATTCGAGATCTTTCTCATTTCTTTTGGGTTTTCTGAAGACCTAATCTCTAAGATCTTTCGATTTCTTTCAGATCTACCATAGATCTATGCTTACCATGAACTTTTAAGCATTTTTCTCAAAGGTTCTTCAACGTTGCTTTCAAAATGACTCTTCATTGTTCTGATTAGGGTTTTCCTTTAACTTATTTCAAAATCTCTTCTCTGATTCTCGATGTTGTTTTATGACTTTACTATGTTCGAACTATTTGTTATGCTTTCCTTCTACCTGAGTCAGCTTGTTAAAACCCTAATTTCTTTTGGGTCTCAATCGAGTTCTGAAGCTGTTTGTTAGATGTGTGCTTGTTTGTTTAAATTCTTGCCTGACTTATCTATTTACCATCTTTTGAATTCGATTGTGGTTGAAAACCCTAGGTCTTTGGGTCTGAAATTATTTGTCTGAATACTTGATTGAAAGTTCTTGTTTCAGACTCTCTTTTCTTTATGTGACTTATCTGATTTTTACTATCTTTCAACTCGACAATGCTTGAAACCCTAACTTTTCAAAAGGTTTCCTCGCCTGTTACTATGAGACCTTTACTTGTTTGACTCTCTTCTTCACTTTGGCTATATGTGTGAGCCTTGATTATCTATTAAATCCTATGTTTATTGCTACTACTATTGTATGTTGTTTCTTTTGCCAATGTGCTTGGCCTCGCATGTCTATTGTCTTCTGTTCACTCTGTTTTATATACTAAAGTGCAGAAGTATGTTTCTTCTTTGACTGACCCTAATCGTGTGATTGATTTCAAAGCTTTTCTTTTATGAACCCTAATCTCACTCGCCTGTTTAGAATTGATTGATTCTTTTCCCTTTACTGTGATATTTTGCCTTACTGAATCTTTTTCCAAAATAAGCATATTTCTGTACTTAGACTTGATTACTTACTTAATGCTTGTAATACTCATTTTATGGCAATAATCAGTCTGTGTCTAAACTGATTTCTTTCCTTATTTGAATCTGTTACTACCCGTTAAATAGTGATTCCTTAATTAAAGGGAATCACTTGTATATTGGATTCTGGCTGTTGATTGTTTCCATATTTGTATTAAAACTTTACTTATTACCCCTCCTTCACTCGTTTTCAAAAACTATAAATACCTTGCACCCTTCTTCTTTCAGACGAACGAACCATTCGAGTTCAGAACACACACTTCACTCAAAACTCTCTCTTTTCGCTGTTACTACTTGTGTTACTACTTTGTCTAGCCGGTTGAAATCCAAGGCTAGGCTGTGAAAATTTGCTTACTTTTCCTTTTCTGCATTCGCTTCTTACTGGTATGTCCTAGTTAATTTTCCAGCATCAACAACATGTTTCTTTACTATTACCTTCACTCTTGCCTATTTCCTGCTTGTGTTTAATCAAGTTACATTACCAAGCATGATGTAATCTGCCCTTTTCTCTTCTGAATTAATGTTTTTCCTTATGTATGAACTTTGTCAGTCACTTAATATGACTTATGAATCCCAAAACCCCATATCCCCTACGTGTTTGTATTCTTTGGTTGGTTTGAGGGCATGTCAGCATTAGACATTGTTGTGCATGACCCAAACCTGACCCTCCCTAGGGCCATATGTTTCATATCCCCTCTATGTGTTGTGTTCTCTTGCTGGTTTATGGGCATGCCAGCACCATCTATTGATGTGCATGTCCAAACCTGACCCCTCCTAGGGTCATATGCTCCCTACAATGTATTCCCAAACCCCTGACCCCTTTGTATAAAAATGCTGATTTGTGTAGTGTTAGCTTTACTACTACCGTTCTCAAATTACCCATACCCCTTACTATTCTCAACCCAGTTTTAAACAAATCTCTGCTTCTGCACTTCCACTATACTCTTAGACTTAGGTTCTGCCCCTCTTGTGTGAGTCTTGCCTTGGGACCCATGAGCTCCCATTGAACTTGGACACATAAGGGTTGACCCTTCCACACTGCACTCATCTCTATCTGGTTATGCAAACTTCGGTGTAAGCACTGCCCGGGGCCCCTTGAGACCCTTAGGGAACTTTGACACACTCAAGTCCGAGAAATGCTTTGAAACATATGGCATTTGAGGTGGTTTACTCCATAACTCAGAGAGGAAGTCAAAAATCAGGCTTTCTCTGGTTATAACTTCTTCTTTTACACTTTTCTGATGTAATTCATTATTTGGTCTGTAATAAGTTGTAATAAACATTGGGGTTGGTTAGTGAAAACGGCTGGTTAATTGTGAATGCTTAACTATTAGAAGGTTAGAGAACATGCCTATAGGACCTGTTTTCTGTATGATTAACTCATCATTTAGATAATATGTCTATAGGACTTGTTTTAAAGTCTGCATGTTTAACTCTGCATTTAGAGAACCTGTCTATAGGACATGTTTTAAATTCTGCATTTAGATAGCATGCCTATAGGATTTGTCTTAAATTCTACATGTTTATTACCGCACGTAGACACCATGCTCTTAGGATCTAAATGGTTATAATCCGGCATCATATCCAATAGGTTTTAATCGGTACCTTTTCATAGAAATCATGCCTATAGAAATCTTAAGTAAATCCTGCCTGCTTCATTTCACGTTCAATTAGATATTATATTTATAGAATCTGAAACCAGTCTGGTCTAAAATTAGTTTAACTCATACTGTTCTGAACTAGTTTTTAAAACAACTCTCTCTCCTTTTATTAATACGGTTTAGAAAGCATGCCTATAAGATCTCAAATCGCTTGTTTTAAAATTGTTACTCCATTGCCACATTCTAAATCAGTAATAGATATCACATTTATAGGATCTCACCAAACACTTAGGCAAGCCTTAGGTGACAACAATAAAAACTGAACTCGCCTTTGTTAATCAGTAATTGCTATAACCAGCAGGCAGCAGGCAGACCTGATTCGGACTTCTTATCTGAGTTATGTAATAAACTGGTGTGCCTTAACAATTAAAACTCCCCTTGCCTTAGTGTTTTAAATTTAGACCTTGGCTATGTTTAAGTCATGCTATTTATGTGCTTTGCTTGAGAAGGTATACATGAGCCTTTTAGTTGTTTACATGTTCCCCCAAATGTGCAGTCCTATGTATTTTTGTATGTCGCCTTAGCTTTTTCACCTTTTGAAACCTAAAAGTCAGCCTAATATCCCCCCTTTAGGAATAGTAGTTCTAAGTTCCTCCGGGACTGATAGGAATGGGACGAGTAATAGCATGCAATAGTGACCGAGACCAATCCGCGCTTTAATACCTCGACGGGGTGGGAAGGGTAGATATGGATATGATGACCGGTGCGCTAATACCACGTGTATCCCCTCTTTTGAGGAGTATCATACCGGGTATCGCATTGATGTGATCCATAATACAAATAAACCTAGGACCCCTTTCCTTTTCATTCTCAAATATTTGTAAAAATGCAACTTCTTCTCAAAATTCGCCCTTTAATTGTTCTTTCAAACTCTTATGTGTTTAAACTTAGATCCCCTACTACTTGAGCCTATACTTGTCTAATTGCTAAATTCCACAAATTCACAAAAAACTATCAAGACAGGAACCACACTAGTGGATCCTGAGGGGTGCCTAACATCTTCCCCTTAGGATAATTTAAAGACCTTACCCTATCTATGGTTATCAAACAAACTTAGTAGTGAACCATATAGGTGTCCTAATACACCTTAATTCATTAGGCGGTGACTCTTCAAATGTAAAACCCAGTTCCCAAAAGGAATGAGTTGTCATATGCCCAAAATGTCATAAACCCGATTTTTCGATGCCAAGAAGGGAAAAAGGGGGCGCGACAGTAGGAACACGGTGGTATTGTGGATTGTGGCACATGGCACATGGCACTAATATTATCAACCTAATAAGATGGAAATTGAACCAGAAACTATGTGATCCTTACTTGATTTTTTTGCATTTGTTTGAAGCTCTTATTTTACATTATGACTGCTTCCCCTTTATTTCATTATTCGTTCTATTAAGATTGGTGTTTAGCTTTACATACTAGTACTATTCGACAATACTAACGTCCGTTTTGCCGGGGGAGCTACATCTTTAAATGGATGTAGGTGGTTCCATAGCAGATAGTGTTGATCGCAGCTAGTGGCGCGCCCTCTTTCCAGCTGACTTGGTGAGCCCCACATTATTTAGGGCACCTATATCTTTTGTATCTTATCTTTACCTTCTTATCATATTTTGAGGTATAGCCGGGGCCTTGTCGACGGCACTTTGGTAGCACTTTCTTTTGTATCTACTTAGAGGCTCCGTAGACATTGATGTGGGTTGTATATGGGTGTTGGGAAGGTTAATGAATTATGTTGTGCTTTGGATTTCTGTTTCACTAAATCGTAAGGTGTATGTACCTTAAAACTTAACAATGAGGTACCTAATGAATCAACTTAGTATTGTGCTTGTATGATCTCTTATTGTCTAATTGATGAAATCATCTCTTCTCTTGAACGTAAGTGAGTCAGGTAGAATATGTCTAACAGGCTTGCTCGGACGGGTTCACTCAGTTGAGCACTGGTCGTGCTTCCAAGCTTGGGAGGGAGGTTCACCAGTTGGCTAGTTTGGGAGTTCGCCTTGCAGACTCTAAGGACAAAGGGATGATTGTGCAGAATAGGGCTGAATCATCGCTTGTGGCAGAGGTTAAGGAGAAGCAATATAATAATCCATTGTTGGTACATCTAAAGAAGGGGATTCAGAAACATAAGACTACAACTTTTTCTCTTGGCATAAATTATGGTACGCTAAGGTACCAAGGGCGGTTGTGTGTTCCAGATTTTGATGGTCTTGGGGAAAGAATCATGGCGGAAGCTCACACATCCAAGTATTTCGTGCACCCAAGTTCTACACAAATGTATCATGACCTCAAGAAATCTATTGGTGGAATGACATCAGAAGAAATATGGCGGACCTTGTGGCAAAGTGTCCGAATTATCAGCAAGTGAAGGCCGAACATCAACGTCCTGATGGGTTAGTGCAAAGCATAGAAATTTCAATGTGGAAATAGGAGATCATAACATGGATTTTGTAGTAGGGTTACCGCGCACTCCACGCAAGTTTGAAAATTGGGGTTATTGTGGACCGACTCATGAAATCAACATATTTCTTGCCGATTAAATCTACCGACACAGAGGAACAGTATGCTCAGTTGTATATCAAGAAAATAGTCAGGCTTCATGGCACTTCAGTTCCCATCATTTCCGATCGAGGGTCTCAGTTCACAATAAACTTTTGGAAGAAATTTCAGCAAGGTTTGGGTAAACATGTAAATCTTAGCACAACCTTCCATTTATAGACCGACGGGTAAGCAGAGCGGCCTATTCAGACACTTGAGGACATGTTGCGTGCTTGTGTTCTTGATTTCAAAGGAATCTTGGATGATCATCTACCACTCATAGAGTTTACTTATAACAACAGCTTTCATGCTATTATACAAATGGCACCATTCAAGGCATTATATGGGAGGAGGTGTAGATCTCCTATTGGGTGGTTCGAAGTTGGAGAAGCTGAATTGATAGGACTAGACCTCGTGCATCAAGCTATGAAAAAGGTTAAGATCATAAAGGAACGGTTGAAAACTACTCAGAGTCGTCAAAAATCCTATTCGGATGTTCGTCGCAGAGACTTAGAGTTCAAAGAAGATGATTGGGTGTTTTTTAAGGTCTCCCCCATGAAGGGTATTATGTGGTTTGGAAAGAAAGGGAAATTGAGTCCGATGTATCTCGGGCCGTATAGAATCATTCAAAGGATCGGTCAGGTGGCATACAAGCTCGAGCTACCACCTGTGATATCATTTGGTATACCCGGTATTCCATGTGTCTATGTTGAAGAAGGTAGTGGGAGATCCATCAGCCATTATGCCAATTGAGACCATTGAGGTTAATGAAGAACTGTTATACGAAGAAATCCCAATTGCCATTCTTGATAGGCAAGTGCGGAAGTTGAGGAGTAAAGAAATTGCCTTCGTAAAGGTGCTATGGCGGAACTAGCAGGTTGAAGAAGCTACTTGGGAAGCCGAGGAAGATATGAAAAAGAATTACCCTCATTTGTTCGAATAGCCATGTAGTAGTATCTATGAAGTTACTTCCTTTAAATTTTGTATCACTTGTTCAGTTAATGTAAAAGTGTTCTATGAAGTTACTTCTATGTTGCTTATGAGGCCATAATTGGTGTTGTTTCTGTTATGTTACGTTATTTGATCATATATATGTTGTTAGGTGTGATGTTAGGGTGGTTTTGATGATTCTCTGACAGGTGGATAGGCCGAATTATAAAGGAAACTCTGCTGAAATTTCTGAAAAGTTTGGGAGTTAGTCAAAATTTGGGAGTTTGAGGTGTGTAAGAAAAGAGATAAGTTATGATAAGCGTTTGGGGAAGACTCTACTTCTCATTCGAGGGCGAATGATCCTAAGCGGGGGAGAATGTAAGGCCCCGGAGAAATTTCGTTAAGTAAATTAAGGTTTTGTGGTACCAAGGTAGGCTAATATATTGTATTTTCAGAGTTTTTGGGTTGAACAATGTGTTGGGGAGTTGAAATTTTTCGGCCTGGAGAGGTCAGGTCTGTAGCACGCTAGACCAGGCTTTAGCCTGGCGATGCCAGGTCTGTAGCACGCTAGACAAGGCTTTAGCCTGGCGAGGCTAGGTCTGTAGCCCGGTTTGGAACTTCAGAGTATCTATTCTTCTATCACTATAACCCGACCCAACTTCGTTAAATACACCCAATGAGTCATTTTTTAGGAGAAACCTGATGCTTTAGAGTGAGATAAGGAGTCCTAGAGAGAGAAAGTGATCTTCACCAAATCATCCTTCAATTCTTACACAAATCTTTGAAGATCAACAAGGAAAACACACTAGATCTTCATCCTTGAGATTGAGGTTGCTAAGAATTCCAGAACATTGTAGAGTTTAAGGAAGCTCAATTGAGGTATGTATGACTAAACTATCTTCTTCTTAGTATCAAACCCCTGGTGTTCAGAGTATTTGGTGTAAGTTCCTAACTTGATCATACTAGAATTGGCTGCCTTAATATGTTGTGTTGAAAGATTTATGTTCAATAATTATTCTAAATGTTTATTGTGTCATCATGCTATTTGAGAATGTGTTTGAAATGAGGAATATGTGTTGAGAAAGGTTAAGAATTCGTGTCAAGAGTCGAATAAAGCTTGCTAACCTAATTTGTATGAAAAGCCTCCATATGATTAAGATTTTCCAAGCTTTTTCCTTCATGCCGTATATGATAGGACTTATTGACGTGAATGATACTGTTATTTGAATGTATACAAAGGGAAAAATTTGAATTGTAAGATACGGACAAGTGACAAGAATGACTTAATAAATGAGGCTACTCGTGCCATGTAACGAAAGATGGGAAGAAAATGTGAATTGAGTTGAACAATTGAAAGGATGATGTCTCAAGTGGGATGGCCTAGTCGATCTGGCCATGATCGGACACCATGCCGCACACATAGTGATTGTAAGCACGTGAATTTTGCCCTATATGAGAAATACTCCCAAAAAATGTAAAATAAAATGATTTTCCTTGGTGTGCAATTTTGAGTACTTTTGTGATATTTTTAGATAATTATTTGTATTTGTCTGTGTTTGCTTATTTGTTAAATTAATAAAAAAAATACAAAAATATGTCGCATTTTGAATGTAGGATTTAATTCTACAATTGTTAGTAATTAAATTAGTTTTACAAAAATTAAAAATTACAAAAATAGGCATCTTTTGCATTTTTAGCATTTAATGTCCAAATGAACAATTTTATGCTTAATTATTACTTAATTGCGTGTTAATTGTTATTGGGAGTTAATTTGCGATTTTATAACTTAATTTAGTTCTTAATAATAATTTAAGTATTTTTATAATTTAGTTTTAGAAAATAAAAGAAGAAAAGATAACAAAAATACAAATAAAAATCGGATTGGGCCACTTCTTCAATTTTCAACCTCAGGCCCAAACAATTTTCCACGACCAGTCCACTTCACACGGGTCGACCCGGTCCGCCCCATTAACCCATTAACCCAACACCCCCCTTCATTCAAAAAACAAAACAAAAGAAAAAACAAAAAGAACAAAAAACCCTAAAAACCAAACTACCATCCGCCTCCCCCCTCCATCTTCTTCTTCCCCAAAAACTCAAACACCCCAACGTCCATGGCTGCTGCCATTCACCAGCCCCGTCAACCACCAACTCCCCCTTGCGTCGTCACTATCCCGTCGACCACTGCCCAAACCACCACAAAAACACCACCTCCTTCCTCCAGTACCACCCGCGAACCCTACTGCCCAAACTGCTAGCCCATCGACTTCTTCCTCCGTGAAACCCATCACTACTGTCGCAACCATTCCTACATTGAAGCCGACGACCACAGCTATTGCTGCTGCGTCGTCACTGCTCAAACGACCCTCCACAGCTGCTCAGTCCCGTCCAAATGACCACCGGAGCCCCGACGAGCAGCAGTTGTTGCTGTTGCGTCGTCACTGTTCCATCACCTTCTTCCACCGTTACACCCAGTCACTGCCATGGCCAAGCTCATCGTCGACCAGCTGCTCATGTTGCTGTGTCTTCTCCTTCGACGTCCTTAAGCCGAACAGATCCATCGAGCTGCTGCTACTGTTTCTCTTCCTCACGCGAGCACCAAATATGCCCCCAGCTGCTTCTGCCTTCCACTTCATCGTCCAGTTTGCTATTGCGTCATCAACGTGTTCGTCGTCGTTTGGTTGAGCTTTGGTCGAGGGTCGCCGAAACAGTCCGTATGTATGATTGTTCGATTCGGTTAGTAGATTTTCGAGTTTTATTCTGTCCGCATTTTGTTTTGATATTTTCGAATCTAAAATCGGCGAATGTTTGTTTTGTTCATGTTTATGTTTAGATATTTGGATTTTGGTTTTGTTCATGTTCATGTGTTGTTTGTTAAATTAATTTTTCAGATTTTAAATGAAAGATTAATTAGTTATTTTTCATGTTTATTTCATGTTTGTATTGTTGTTTAAGTGAATATTTGTTAGTTTAATGTTTGTTAGATCCAAATTGAAATTTAATTGGTTATTTCTTCAATTTGTTTCATGTTGTTATGTATTTTCCAGAAATTAGTAATGTTGTTTGAACCATGTGAATCCGTCATGTTTTGTTGCTTAAAAATAGATTTAATTCATGTTCATCTTTGTTTGAAGTTCATGTTTAAATCCAGTGATTTAATGTGAGTTTGTGTTTGTTTTTGATTTGTTAATTTAATTTGAATCATGCATATTGTTGTTTGTATTATTGTCTCTTTGTTCATCCATTAATGGTCTAAATTAACCAGGATTGGTTCCCGATATGGTTGATTTATTTCCATTAATTTGGAGTTTGTGTTGTTCATCATGTTCATGTAAATTGTTGTTGAAGATTGTTGAGAAATTGGTCATCTTGACTATATTTTGGTTGAGTTATGATTAATTGATTGTTTAGAGCAGAGGGGTAATTTGGTAAATTGCATTGCATTCGGGGGTAGATTTGTAATTGCAATAAGGTCGGAGGGGTAGTTTGGTAATTGAACATTATTTTGATTCTTTATGTTAAGCATGGGGGACAAATATAATGGGGTGGGGTTTTTGAGGTATTTGTTTAATATAATGGGGGACAAGACAAAACATAATGGGGAGGAATCTTGTACTTTTTTAATATAGGCATGGGGGACAAATTATAATGGAGAGGAATCTTGTACTTTTTTTAATATAGGCATGGGGGACAAATTGTAATGGGTTGGGAATGTGTTAGTTATTTAATGTAGGCATGGGGGACAAAATTTAAAATAAAGAAGACATTTAATAGTGGGCCAAAGCATGCCGTTGGGGGAATAATTTTGGGGTTGGGAATTAAAGACTTGTCTTGCTATATATATAGGGTCATTTGGCACATTTTAGGGAGAGGTTTTTAGGGACTAGAACTTGAACCTTGAGAGGATTTTTAGGAGAGAAAAAAAGAAGAGAGTTTTTAGAACTTGAATATTATTAAGAGAGACTCGGAGAGTTGACATACTTTGATACTTGAGAGAGTTTGTGATAGTAAAAGAGAAAGATAATTTGAACTTTCACTCGAATAATTCTGTTTGTTTTTCTTCGAGTGTTATTCAAAATCCGAAGCTACTGCATCTCGTATCTTTTCTCTTCTCTGCTTTGATTGTGATTGCACTTTGGCACTGCTGATTTTTCAATCCGTTGCTGGGTTATTCTACTGGTTGTTACTGGTTTTGCGGTGTTGCTGAACCTGCTGTTGCCACGTTATTACTGTTGCTGACTCCTACTTCTTTTTGTTCTTGTACTGCTGTTTCCAGGTACACATTTGTACACTCTTGGCTTGAAGCGAAAAAATGAAATATTAATCAGGCTCCTGTTTCTATTGAATTCTTTTGTTTGATCTGTGTTTGAATATTAATTTTCCTCTCTTGGTATAAAAATGTAGTTGATTGATTAAATGAGCAATGATGTCGCATATGTATAACTTCTTCATCTAATCATGATAGTTTACATTAATCGAAGAATAGTTAATCTGTTTTGATATTATTGTGTATTTATCTCATGTTCTAGCAAATAATAAAATGTGGAATGAAAGCAGTTTTTCCTTGTACAAACGCGATCGCAATTTTCCGTTCACATTAGCCGTAACTTAATAACTAATAAGTTGCGTTTTTCAGCATGTAAATAATTAGGAGATTTTTCTTTTATTTCAGAGACGAACTTAATAGAAAATGTAGTCTCTATAGGTTTATCCTTTTAAAATAAAAATGAGACGAGCCTCGCCAAATAAATTACAAACCGCCGGGGCCCTCAATAAAATACATAACCATTAACTAGACTTTGGATTTGGCCGTTTAATGAACCTTCACGGCCTCTTCCTAAAATAACAATACGTTAGACTCTTTAAGACGCGCCTTAATAAATCTTACTTTCTTAAACTCGGGTGCACATTTATGTGACCCAAATCTAATTCTCAACGGAGTCGAAATGTGTTTCCAATCACGGGTACATTGATTGTGACGTGGTTCGAGATGCGTGTCCATGACGTTGCAAATTTATTTTAAAAAATAAGAATGAGATGATGCTCGCCAAATAAAAATACAAATTGCGGGACCCTTAGTAAATATTTGCTTTAAAAATTGTTTAGACTTCGGGATGGACCGTTTAGTAAAATTCCACGGTCCTACCCAAAATAAATACGCTAGTCGCTTTATGCGCGCCTTTAATAATTTAATTTCCTTAAACTCGGGTGCACATTGATGTGACCCAAATTCAAATCTCAACGGAGTCAAAGTGTGTCGACGACCACGGGTACATTGATTGTAACGCGGTTCGAGATACATTTTCACAACGTTGCAATTCTTGATAAAAACAGTAAATGATAAAAGCGGTTAAAAGTTAAATTTTGCACATAAGCTCACACTTGTATAAAATCAGATAATCAAGCCGAATATAACAGTTGAGCGACCGTGCTACAACCACGGAACTCGGGAATGCCTAACACCTTCTCCCGAGTTAACAGAATTCCTTATCCGGATTTCTGGTACGCAGACTGTAATATGGAGTCATTCTTTTCCTCGATTCGGGATTAAAATTGGTGACTTGGGACACCCTAAATCTCCCAAGTGGCGACTCTGAAATAAATAAACAAATCCAGTTTCGATTGTCCTTTAATTGGAAAAACTCCCTTGCCCCCCCGCGGGTGCGTAAAAAGGAGGTGTGACAGCTCTGGCGACTCTGCTGGGGATGTAAAACCCAGAACCACTGGTTCAGGGTTAGAAATTCGAGATTAAAATAACAGTTATAGTTGGCTTTATCTGATTTTTACATGTTTGAGCCTAAGGTGCTAAATGTTGCTTTTACCGCTTTGATATTGTTTGGACTGTATATATAAACTGTGTCGAAACCCTTCTCTTCTTACCTCCGGGGAGAAGCTCGCTGGTCGAGACTCCCTATTCTGTTAGTGTCAATACCTGAAAATAAGAAAGAGGCCGGACAAGTTACAAAGCCGGACGATCCCACGGGTCCCCGGTACGTAGCCCCCTCCTCGACTCGAGTTGTCCGCTCGGGTACACAATCTAGAACAAATACCCAGGTTATGAACCTAGAATAACTCAACTTCATGCCGGATCCCTAGTAGGAACGTTTGTTTGCATCACGTGCATTTGACTTTGGAGGCTCAACACAGGGGTCGGGTCTGTCTAGGACAGGTGTACCAAAAATGGAAATGACCATCCTGATGCATCTTACTTGCTACTACTTGCGCATTTATTTGATTTAGACTTGTGTGTTGACTGTCTTGTGAATATCAGGAATAATATTTTGAAATGCGAAAAAAAAGGAAATAGCGGTTAGAGAATTGATTGCTTATTTTTTAATAAAACCAAATGCCTGAATACTGTCAAAACTCTGCCGGAATTTTAAGAAAATGAGAAAAAAAATGTTTAGTTTGTTTTATTAAAAGGAAAAATATATATAAAAAAAATATCATCATTGTTCTGTTTTGTTTTTCAAAAAAAAAATAGAAAAGAAAATGTTTATTTATTTGTTTATGAAAATGCAAAAATAAAAAATAATAAAAGAGTCTTTCTTTATTTGTCACAAATATATATATTTATATATATAAATCCAAAAAGTTTTTTTTAATTTCCAAAAAATATATATATGTCTTTATTTGTTGCAAAAATATTTGTCTTGAAAAAAAGTCTAGAAAAGTTTTTAGACCCCCAATTTTCAAAACAAAAAAAAATCCAAAAATATTTTCCCATTATGGACTTCTTTAGAAAGTCTTTCTAATTTTTTTTATTTTTATTTTTAAAAAATAATAATAAAAAAAATCCGAAAATATTTTGATTCTTCTTTCAAAATTGAAAAGAAAATTCAAAATTCAAAAAAAAACATTTTTAGAAGCATTTCTTTTATTAAAAAGTAAAATTCCAAAAATATTTTCTTTTTCTTTAGAATAAGAAAAAAAAACGAAAATTCAGAAAAATATATCTTCCTTTCACTTTTGAAATTCTCAAAGTTTAAATCAAAAGAAAAGGAATTTTTACAAGTCTTTCTTTCAATAAGAAATCAATCAAAAAAAATACTTCCTTTCTCTTTTAAAGTAGTTCTTTCGCAAATTAAAAAAAAAAGGTTAGTTCATCTACTTATTCTTGACTGCCCGAACTACGCGGGTTTGATTCTCACCGGATGTGAGATACGTAGGCAACCTCATCGGGTCCAACCCCACCTTTTGCTAAAATAGCCAAAAGCAAATAAATAAATAAATAATAAAAAAAACGTCCAAAATTTTAATTCTGTCATAAAGAGGTCGGGTGACGTTGTTTTGTCAAAATATAGCCGAATGTTTCCAAAAGGGACGCTGGAAGGCTGACTTTGCATAAACAGCCACCTTCGGGTCATATTTAAGATTTGGTCCAGTTGACCCACACAGCCTTAAAAATCTTCGTCCCCGAGACGTTGAAAGGCCGTGTTTGCAATATTAACTTTTCCAATTCGAAAAACGATAAAAAGAGTCATAAATAAGTCAGGTGATGTTGTTTTGTCATAAATAGTCGAATGTTCCCGAAAGGGACGCCGGAAGGCTGACTTTGCATAAACAGCCACTTTTTGGGTCATGTTTAGGATTTTTGGTCTAGTTGACCCACACGGCCTTATAAATCTTCGTCCCCGAGGCGCTGAAGGGCCGTGTTTGCAACACCAGGTTTTTATTGTAATTCGAAAAAAAAAAAGAGTCAGCGGTCAGGAGAATACCGTTTGAATTTTGTCATAATAAGCCGAGCCAGCTTCGGCCGCGTCTTAAACCGTTCTTGCCGAAATAGCCTTAGAGTATCTTTCAGTTGTCGAAAGGTTATTTTCGTAAAAGAACGGACAAGTTTGTAAAGTGTCAAAAAAATAATCCTCCCCGGCCTCAAAATTCATGTGAGATTCGGAAGGGGCCACATTTGCAAAAATAGCCGTTCGGTTGCATTTGTCAAACGGGGAAAGAAACTGGCCGTTTGTAAATCTTTTGATTAGAATATGTGGGTTGTTTGATTTTCGAGTTTGTAGGTCATCTTCAAACCTTTGAAACCCAGTTTGTTTTAATATGAAAATTGAAAAAAAATATTTATTATTGTTTATCTTTATTTGGTCCGAACTACGCAAGGTCTGATTCATGCGGGGACATGATACGTAGGCAATCTCCATAAGATTCGACCACCACTAAAAAAAAATAATAATAATAATAATAATAAGAATAAATAAATAAAGGAAAGTGTGGGAAATTTTCGGAGGGGCACAATTGTATCTCTGATATATGATTGTCTGTCAAATGCCCTAACACTAACGTTGATGGCTTCCCTTTGTTGTGTTCATATATAGAAAAGTGGTTGGTTGTGGTAGCTTTTCCCTGCAAAGCAAAATCAAAGAACAATGGCTCAGAACTGCAGAACCGAGTGGGTCGGTATCGATGACCGACAACAATTGGTCGAACGGAATAACGGGTTGGTAGAGGAAGTGAAAATGTTGAGACAACATGTGGCAGATATGTATCAGGCATGGATAACTGGAAAAGCACCACCCCCTCCACCGCCAAGCCTCTTGAACTCTGTCATTTCCCAAGCACCCAACACCATAACGGAAGATCCCCCATACTCTCCATCCCAACCCACTTATGGCAGCTTTCCCAGCTACCCGAGTAGCTCCATCACTCCTCAATGCTTCTCCGCTCCCCAACACCACTTCTTTCCCCGCCATACTTCACTTTCCAGGCACCCGGCTCCAAAAAATGCCTACCCACCTACACAAGCCTACCAAAAGCCACCTGGATCAGGTTTCCGGCCCTGTCAACATGCAAGAATGAAGAGGCTGCTGAAACGAGGAAAGGCTCTCACCCCCTTTGGGGTATCTTATGCCAGTCTGTTTGAAAGGCTAAGGCATGCTGGCTCGATTGAGCCACTCCCCACATGTACTCTAAATCCACTTGCAAGGAGCTTTGATCCGGCAGCGCGATGCGCCTACCACTCCAATGTCATAGGGCACAACATTGAGAGCTGTCATAGTTGGAGAAGGGAAGTAGAGAAAATGATCCGAGAAGGGCGGGTTGTGATTAATAACAGTGACATGGAGCACTCGAACCCCCTCGAGAACTTGCCGACGGAGGTTGATGAGATTGAAGCTGGTAATGGTCTCGGCAGTATTGATGCAAAGCTCAGTGGCTAAAATGCCAATTTTGATAAAGTGAGAGGACGTTTCGTTCCTTGGTCAGCAAGAGAGAAGCTTGTGGTGGCTCATTTTGTTGTCATTTCTGTTGTTCGGATTATTAGGGTTATAAGTCGGATGTTGTCTTGTCCAATTTGTTTTAGGATTTTGTTCTAGATTGTTTTGTTTGTTTTGTTATTTAAACCATTTCACTGGTAGTCTAATACAAAATCCGGTCTTTTATTATTTCCAGTCATCTTTTTGTTTAGTCCTTTTATCATTTTTGTTCAATGCCGATTCTAGGGACATGACATGCGCACCTAGTTTGGGCCTAGTCTTAAAAGTTAATCATAAAACCCTAGGAAGGTGATCAAAGCATTTAAAGGAAATAAGAACGGTTTGAGATTATTTGGAGCCCGAGTCATGTGGAAATGGGGCAAGTTAAACACAAAGAAAACCGTTAAAGAAAGATTTGCCTAAATTGGCATGAGGGTCGTTCATAATAATGAGAATGAGAGTGTCGCCCAACGGTGCTTTAGAAGGGACAAATGAACAAACATATGTTGAATATAATTGTCAAGTCCAGCACCATCGGAAGAGACTATAAATCTATTGTTTAATTGTGTTGTTTGCACTTGGCATGTTTTGAAGACTGGAATGACGAAGGCATTTTGTTCTGCTACCCAAACACTTTATCCTTCGTTAACCCCTTTTGAGCCTTATTTATTTTCCTTTCATACCCCTCGTTCGGAATTAGTAGCAACGAATAGAATACGCAAACGCGGCAGGTAAACAAAAGAAAAAAAAGAGAAAGAAAAGAAAACAACAAAACGAAAAAAAGAAAAGAAAATGGTAACAAAAAAAAAGTCAAATGAAAAAGAGGAATTGGGAACTACGTTTGACCTGATTCCTCAAAGAGGATACGTAGGCGCTTCACGGCTCGGTCATAGTTTTGAAAAATAAAAATAAAAATCAATTAAGATATCCCCAAGCAAGAAACTGGGGCAGAGGTTGCGTTCGTTGTAAATAAATCTGGTTCCGAAAGTTGTAATTAATAACCCAGAATCGATGCACTTTTGAGCCTTTAATACCCTTTCTTTCTAGCCCTATCCAAAACCCACATTACGGTCCAAAGAAAGACCTTCTGATCAGTCTTCAAAAGATGCCAAGTCAGACAAATGAAGAGTCTTACCGGCGAACATAACATTCTGTTCCACAGCAGAAAGGACTCTAATCTCCAACAGAAAGAGTCATACCAGAAACACTCCAAAATCCCCAGCTGGAGAGAGATATAAAACGAGAGAGTCTTATTGGTGAAAACCTTCACAGGCACCATAAGGCGATGAAAGCTGAGAGAGGAACAAAAAATGAGAGAGACTTGATAGCGAAAACCCTTCGGGCACTACAAGTCGAATAAGATTAAGAATCCGATGGGGAATCGCCAACTGAAGATCTTGAAAGATGATTGACGGTAAAGGATAGGCCACATGCGCATGTCATGGCCATTAGAGTCGGTATCTGCATTTGATAGGTTTTATTTATAGTTTCTTTTGTTAAAGAGTCGTCTTTCCCTTGGTCTTTTTATTCTGTTCTTTTTTTATCTTTTTCCTTTCATAGAAAAATCCCCAATAGAGTCTGTCTGGTCAGAACAAGTATGAATTGACTTCAAAATATGCCATCAGCTTTCCAATTATGCCAGATGAGATCTGACTAGTGCACCCAAATGGTATAGTCGTCAAGGAACAAGCGCGAGGCCAGTGTCAAAAAGATATCCCCAAAAGGGAGTTGACAAAAAGATTGACAAGTGTCAAGAGGGATACCATCGCCTTTACCAAAAGTTATAAACCTCAAGGCCAAGGCCCATGAACAAAGCAAGGAAAGCAGTGTGCATGATTTGGGGAAATTCATGCTAGACTAAAAGGTCGGGGAAATGCCAGTTTCCGAGCTATGCCACGAAAGAAGAGGGATATCCCCAGCAGGAAGGGATTATCCCCAGCACATAATATCATCCCCAACAAGTTGTGGAGCACAGAGCAAGGAAGAGAGAAAGGGAAAGCCATCCCAGTAGGAGTATCACAACCAACCACCACGTTTTAAACTAACAAAATTTTGTTTGATTTGAAGCAGGTAACGGAGATGGCATTGATGCCAGAACTGCATGCCACAAGGGATATTATCAAACTGGGACAGAAAATTTTCCTTCAATTTAGAAAAATTTTCTGGAAGTCAGGTACCCCCAGCTGATAACATTTTATCCCCCAGCAGGTAAGTAAATAATCCCCAGCAAGTGTTGAGGTAAGACATTTTCAAGCCTTAAGGATATTTTGGGTTCATCCGCCCTCGAATAGGATATTTTGGGTTCGTCCGCCCTCGAACAGGATATTTTGGGTTCGTCCGCCCTCGAACAGGATATTTTGGGTTCATCCGCCCTCGAACAGGATATTTTGGGTTCATCCGCCCTCGAACAGGATATTTTGGGTTCATCCGCCCTCGAACAGGATATTTTGGGTTCATCCGCCCTCGAACAGGATATTTTGGGTTCATCCGCCCTCGAACAGGATATTTTGGGTTCATCCGCCCTCGAACAGGATATTTTGGGTTCATCCGCCCTCGAACAGGATATTTTGGGTTCATCCGCCCTCGAATAGGATATTTTGGGTTCATCCGCCCTCGAATAGGATATTTTGGGTTCATCCGCCCTCGAATAGGATATTTTGGGTTCATCCGCCCTCGAATAGGATTCTATTTTTAAAGTTGTTGTCCATGCCAGGCATCCACCTGTATAACGAGAGGAATACTTTCAGTCTTTAAATTTCTTACCAGGCGCCTACCTGTATAACGAGAGGAATACATTTCAGTCTTTAAATTTCTTGACAGGCGCCCACCTGAATAACGAGAGGAATACTTTTGTCTGTGCATTTCATATTTTAGGCGCCCACCTGTATAACAAGGGAATACATTTTGTGTCTTTACCATTAGGCGCCCACCTGTATACCTAAGTTGGTTTTAGTTTCACCCATAGGAGATGCATTTCCTCCTAAGTTGGTTTTAGTTTCACCCATAGGAGATGCATTTCCTCCTAAGTTTGTTTCAGTTCTACCGATAGGAGACGCACTTCCTAAGTTCAGTTCTACCCATAGGAGACGCACTTCCTAAGTTCAGTTTTTACCACAGGAGACGCACTTCCTAAAAAGTTTCACCAATAGGAGACGCACATCCTAAGTTTATTTCACCCAATAGGAGACGCACTTCCTAAAAAGTTTCACCAATAGGAGACGCACATCCTAAGTAAGTTTCACCGATAGGAAACGCACTTCCTAAGTTAAGTTTTACCAATAGGAGACGCACTCCCTAGATCCATTGTACCAATAGGAGACGCACTTCCTAAGTTTAGTTTCACCAATAGGAGACGCACTTCCTAAAAAGTTTCACCAATAGGAGACGCACTTCCTAAGTTAAGTTTCACCGATAGGAGACGCACTTCCTAAGTTAAGTTTTACCCATAGGAGACGCACTTCCTAGATCCATTGTACCAATAGGAGACGCACTTCCTAAGAAGTTTCACCAAGAGGAGACGCACTTCCTAAGGAGACGCACTTCCTAAGAATAATTTCACCAATAGGAGACGCACTTCCTAAGGAGACGCACATCCTAAGATAAGTTATTTCACTAGTAGGAGACGCACTTCCTAAGAATAGTTTCACCAATAGGAGACGCACTTCCTAAGTAAGTTTTACCCATAGGAGACGCACTTCCTAAGTTTATTGTACCCACAGGAGACGCACTTCCTAAGTTTATTGTACCCAATAGGAGACGCACTTCCTTAAAGTTTATTTTTACCCATAGGAGATGCATTTCCTCCTAAGTTTGGTTTAGTGTTACCCGTAGGAGATGCATTTCCTCCTAAGTTTAGTTTTACCCATAGGAGATGCATTTCCTCCTAAGTTTAGTTTTACCCATAGGAGAGGCATTTCCTCCTAAGTTAGTATTGAAGTTGGGAGCCCGCCCAGATAACAGAGGCATACATTCAGTCTTTAATTTTCAAGTATTGAAGTTGGGAGCCCGCCCAGATAACAGAGGCATACATTCCAGTCTTTATTTTCAAGCATTGAAGTTGGGAGCCCGGCCCAGATAACAGAGGCATACATTCAGTCTTTACTTTCAAGCATTGAAGTTGGGAGCCCGCCCATAATAATAGAGGCATACATTCAGTCTTTATGTTTCAAGCGTTGAAGTTGGGAGCCCGCCCAAATAACAGAGGCATACATTTCAGTCTTTAATTTTCAAGTGTTAAAGTTGGGAGCCCGCCCATACAATAGAGGCATACATTTCAAGATTAAGTCAGAAGACAATAAAACAGAGGGTTACAACAAGAATCCCCAGCAGAAAACAATAAAATCCCCAGCACCGGGAAACAGAAGGTTGCAACAAGAGATCCCAGCACAAATTCAGGCGCCTGAGTCAAATAGAAGAAAAGAGGCGTCTTGAAACAAGCAGCTGGTGAACATTAAATCATGCCCAACATAACAAGTCTGATGAAGAAAGTCGTACCCACCAGAGGAACCGCCAAAAAGCTTAATGAAGAAAGCCATGTCCCCAGCGGACCGAGCAAAATGATATTCAGAAAAGCAAATGGCCAGTATCATTCCAAGTTCAAGGAAGAAAAGCACCGGAAGAAGCACAAGCCGACAAGAAAGCAAGGCAACAAGAAATAATTTCAATCTAGCCTAGCTTCTTGTTTTATTTTAAGCACGGTGTAATAAGGAGATCAGTAAGCAGTGATAACAGCATGCAACAACAGTAACATTGCAGTCCCACGGTAGTCCCAGCTACCAAAACTTCCCGAACTACATTAACCTGATTCCCCTTTAGCCAGGGATATGTAGGAAACCTTTGAAGCAAAGGTTCGGTTAAATCTTTTTCAAAAAATGCTTCACACGGAGTACTCAGACGGGCAAAAATCGCTCGCTTTATCTTTGCACGAAAACCCTTCGTGTCTCCGGGCAAAGAGGGGCAGCTGTAAGCACGTGATTTTTGCCCTATATGAGAAATACTCCCAAAAAATGCAAAATAAAATGATTTTCCTTGGTGTGCAATTTTGAGTACTTTTGTGATATTTTTAGATAATTATTTGTATTTGTCTGTGTTTGCTTATTTGTTAAATTAATAAAAAATACAAAAATATGTCGCATTTTGCATGTAGGATTTAATTCTACAATTGTTAGTAATTAAATTAGTTTTACAAAAATTAAAAATTACAAAAATAGGCATCTTTTGCATTTTTAGCATTTAATGTCCAAATGAACAATTTTATGCTTAATTATTACTTAATTGCACGTTAATTGTTATTGAGAGTTAATTTGCGATTTTATAACTTAATTTAGTTCTTAATAATAATTTAAGTATTTTTATAATTTAGTTTTAGAAAATAAAAGAAGAAAAGATAACAAAAATACAAATAAAAATCGGATTGGGCCACTTCTTCAATTTTCAACCCCAGGCCCAAACAATTGTCCACGACCCAGTCCACTTCACACGGGTCGACCCGGTCCGCCCCATTAACCCATTAACCCAACACCCCCCTTCATTCAAAAAACAAAACAAAAGAAAAAACAAAAAGAACAAAAAACCCTAAAAACCAAACTACCATCCGCCTCCCCCCTCCATCTTCTTCTTCCCCAAAAACTCAAACACCCCAACGTCCATGGCTGCTGCCATTCATCAGCCCCGTCAACCACCAACTCCCCCTTGCGTCGTCACTATCCCGTCGACCACTACCCAAACCACCACAAAAACACCACCTCCTTCCTCCAGTACCACCCGCGTACCCTACTGCCCAAACTGCTAGCCCATCGACTTCTTCCTTCGTGAAACCCATCACTATTGTCGCAACCATTCCTCCATTGAAGCCGACGACCACAGTTGTTGCTGCTGCGTCGTCACTGCTCAAACGACCCTCCACAGCTGCTCAGTCCCGTCCAAATGACCGCCGGAGCCCCGACGAGCAGCAGTTGTTGATGTTGCGTCGTCACTGTTCCATCACCTTCTTCCACCGTTACACCCAGTCACTGCCATGGCCAAGCTCATCATCGACCAGCTGCTCATGTTGTTGTGTCTTCTCCTTCGACGTCCTTAAGCCGAACAGATCCATCGAGCTGCTGCTACTGTTTCTCTTCCTCACGCGAGCACCAAATATGCCCCCCAGCTGCTTCTGCCTTCCACTTCATCGTCCAGTTTGCTATTGCATCATCAACGTGTTCGTCGTCGTTTGGTTGAGCTTTGGTCGAGGGTCGCCGAAACAGTCCGTATGTATGATTGTTCGATTCGGTTAGTAGATTTTCGAGTTTTATTCTGTCCGCATTTTGTTTTGATATTTTCGAATCTAAAATCGGCGAATGTTTGTTTTGTTCATGTTTATGTTTAGATATTTGGATTTTGGTTTTGTTCATGTTCATGTGTTGTTTGTTAAATTAATTTTTCAGATTTCAAATGAAAGATTAATTAGTTATTTTTCATGTTTATTTCATGTTTGTATTGTTGTTTAAGTGAATATTTGTTAGTTTAATGTTTGTTAGATCCAAATTGAAATTTAATTGGTTATTTCTTCAATTTGTTTCATGTTGTTATGTATTTTCCAGAAATTAGTAATGTTGTTTGAACCATGTGAATCCGTCATGTTTTGTTGCTTAAAAATAGATTTAATTCATGTTCATCTTTGTTTGAAGTTCATGTTTAAATCCAGTGATTTAATGTGAGTTTGTGTTTGTTTTTGATTTGTTAATTTAATTTGAATCATGCATATTGTTGTTTGTATTATTGTCTCTTTGTTCATCCATTAATGGTCTAAATTAACCAGGATTGGTTCCCGATATGGTTGATTTATTTCCATTAATTTGGAGTTTGTGTTGTTCATCATGTTCATGTAAATTGTTGTTGAAGATTGTTGAGAAATTGGTCATCTTGACTATATTTTGGTTGAGTTATGATTAATTGATTGTTTAGAGCAGAGGGGTAATTTGGTAAATTGCATTGCATTCGGGGGTAGATTTGTAATTGCAATAAGGTCGGAGGGGTAGTTTGGTAATTGAACATTATTTTGATTCTTTATGTTAAGCATGAGGGACAAATATAATGGGGTGGGGTTTTTGAGGTATTTGTTTAATATAATGGGGGACAAGACAAAACATAATGGGGAGGAATCTTGTACTTTTTTAATATAAGCATGGGGGATAAATTATAATGCGGAGGAATCTTGTACTTTTTTTAATATAGGCATGGGGGACAAATTGTAATGGGTTGGGAATGTGTTAGTTATTTAATGTAGGCATGAGGGACAAAATTTAAAATAAAGAAGACATTTAATAGTGGGCCAAAGCATGCCATTGGGGGAATAATTTTGGGGTTGGGAATTGAAGACTTGTCTTGCTATATATATAGGGTCATTTGACACATTTTAGGGAGAGGTTTTTAGGGACTAGAACTTGAACCTTGAGAGGATTTTTAGGAGAGAAAAAAAGAAGAGAGTTTTTAGAACTTGAATATTATTAAGAGAGACTCGGAGAGTTGACATACTTTGATACTTGAGAGAGTTTGTGATAGTAAAAGAGAAAGACAATTTGAACTTTCACTCGAACAATTCTGTTTGTTTTTCTTCGAGTGTTATTCAAAATCCGAAGCTACTGCATCTAGTATCTTTTCTCTTCTCTGCTTTGATTGTGATTGCACTTTGGCACTGCTGATTTTTTAATCCGTTGCTGGGTTATTCTACTGGTTGTTACTGGTTTTACGGTGTTGCTGAACCTGTTGTTGCCACGTTATTACTGTTGATGACTCCTACTTCTTTTTGTTCTTGTACTGCTGTTTCCAGGTACACATTTGTACACTCTTGGCTTGAAGCGAAAAAATGAAATATTAATCAGGCTCCTGTTTCTATTGAATTCTTTTGTTTGATCTGTGTTTGAATATTAATTTTCCTCTCTTGGTATAAAAATGTAGTTGATTGATTAAATGAGCAATGATGTCGCATATGTATAACTTCTTCATCTAATCATGATAGTTTACATTAATCGAAGAATAGTTAATCTGTTTTGATATTATTGTGTATTTATCTCATGTTCTAGCAAATAATAAAATGTGGAATGAAAGTAGTTTTTCCTTATACAAACGCGATCGCAATTTTCCGTTCACATTAGCCGTAACTTAATAACTAATAAGTTGCGTTTTTCAGCATGTAAATAATTAGGAGATTTTTCTTTTATTTCAGAGACGAACTTAATAGAAAATGTAGTCTCTATAGGTTTATCCTTTTAAAATAAAAATGAGACGAGCCTCGCCAAATAAATCACAAACCGCCGGGGCCCTCAATAAAATACATAACCATTAACTAGACTTTGGATTTGGCCGTTTAATGAACCTTCACGGCCTCTTCCTAAAATAACAATACGTTAGACTCTTTAGGACGCGCCTTAATAAATCTTACCTTCTTAAACTCGGGTGCACATTTATGTGACCCAAATCCAATTCTCAACGGAGTCGAAATGTGTTTCCAATCACGGATACATTGATTGTGACGTGGTTCGAGATGCGTGTCCATGCCGTTGCAAATTCATTTTAAAAAATAAGAATGAGATGAGTCTCGCCAAATAAAAATACAAATTGCGGGGCCCTCAGTAAATATTTGCTTTAAAAATTGTTTAGACTTCGGGATGGACCGTTTAGTAAAATTCCACGGTCCTACCCAAAATAAATACGCTAGTCGCTTTAGGCGCGCCGTTAATAATTTAATTTCCTTAAACTCGGGTGCACATTGATGTGACCCAAATCCAAATCTCAACGGAGTCAAAGTGTGTCGACGACCACGGGTACATTGATTGTAACGCGGTTCGAGATACATTTTCACAACGTTGCAATTCTTGATAAAAACAGTAAATGATAAAAGCGGTTAAAAGTTAAATTTTGCACATAAGTTCACACTTGTATAAAATCAGATAATCAAGCCGAATATAACAGTTGAGCGACCGTGCTAGAACCACGGAACTCGGGAATGCCTAACACCTTCTCCCGAGTTAACAGAATTCCTTATCCGGATTTCTGGTACGCAGACTGTAATATGGAGTCATTCTTTTCCTCGATTCGGGATTAAAATTGGTGACTTGGGACACCCTAAATCTCCCAAGTGGCGACTCTGAAATAAATAAACAAATCCCGTTTCGATTGTCCTTTAATTGGAAAAACTCCCTTGTCCCCCGCGGGTGCGTAAAAAGGAGGTGTGACAGTGATAATTATACTGGATTGATTGATTGAAATTGTAGATATGGTTGATGTCTCAAATGAGATGACCTAGCCGATCGGGTCGAGATCGGACTCCGTGTAGGAACACGGTGGCATTGTGGATTGTGGCACATGGCACTAAGATTATCAACCTAATAAGATGGAAATTGAACCGGAAACTATGTGATCCTTACTTGATGTTTTTTGCATTTGTTTGAAGCTCTTATTGTACATTATGACTGCTTCCCCTTTATTTCATTGTTCGTTTATTAAGATTGGTGTATAGATTTACATACTAGTACTATTCGACAGTACTAACGTCCTTTTTGCCCGAGGAGCTACATCTTTAAATGGATGTAGGTGGTTCCACAACAGACAGTATTGATCGCAGCTAGTGGCGTACCCTCTTTCCAGCTGACTTGGTGAGCCCCACATCATTTCGGGGCCCTATATCTTTTGTATCTCATGTTCACCTTCTTATCATATTTTGAGGTATAGTCGGGGCCTTGTCACCAACACTTTTATAACACTTTATTTTGTATCTACTTAGAGGCTCCGTAGACATTGATGTGGGTTGTATATGGGTATTGGGAAGGTCAATGAATTATGTTGTGCTTTGGATTTCTGTTTCACTAAATCGTAAGATGTATGTACCTTAAAACTTAACAATGAGGTACCTAATGAATCGGCTAAGTATTTTACTTGTATGATCTCCTATGGTCTAATTGATGAAATCATGTCTTCTCTTGATCGTAAGTGAGTCAGGTAGAATGTGTCTAACAGGCTTGCTCGGCCGGATTCACTCGGTTGAGCGCCAGTCGCGCTCCCCGAGCTTGGAGCGTGACTCTATATATATATATATAGAACATGCGTTGCACGTTATCGACCGTTCGTAAATGTTCAATCTATCAAAATCTCGCATTGAACATTCGAGCGGAAGAATAGTTAAATTTATGAAAATAATATTTATATAAATGTGATAGTTAATGTGGATGAAATTGCAACAATCTTCAATTATTGCACATTAACATAATAATTGAATTCAAAATGACTCGACATTTTTTGAACCTGCAAATATTCTTAATTTAGTTAAGTTAGATATTTATATGCACTAATAATTTAGAAACATTATCTGTAAACAATATTTTTTTGTGTGTATGTTTTATGACCCTTGATCCGTAATGACCAAATGCTTCTGTCAGTTGTAAGGATGGTGTATAGGATATTAGCCTTTGAGGAAAAGAAAAATTGGCATAAAAAATTTAAGTTTTAGCTATAGATTACTTAACGAAAGGAAATGAGTCCCGACAAAAAGAGTTTTTCTTTGAAACTTTTGGAATTCCTATTTTTTGTCACTTAAATAAACGAATTGGGTCCCAACATGAAACTTTCGAAGTTTCTGAAAATTGATTGTAATTACAATGTTGTTCAAAGAATAAAAAACTTTATTGAATAGTAACATGTGTGGTAAGATATATTTCGTCTTCCTCCTAGTTACTATTATTTAAAATTAGTATATTTAATTGAAAACTAAACTCAAAAATATTGATCTCAAATAAATTATGTTGACTCAACACAAGAGGCCATAATTGTTTGGCATCTAAACCTGCCGCATCAAAATATCAATTGCACAAAACTCGTGATAAAAAATTGGTAAACAAGTTTTAGGCATATGCATTTTGAATTTGTGGAAGTCTTTTGGCTCAAGTCCAGTAAACCTACAATTCAGAAAATTAAAAATTAACTGCATGTGATTACTATAATGATAGTTCAATATGGTAAATTTCACAAATAATTATATAACTATGACTTTTTTCACGAAAGTTATTTAACTATATTTTCTCACACAAAAATCATAAAATTTTCATTAACTCACACAAAACTCATATTGACTGCAAATATATAACTTTCCGGTATTATTTTCTTGTTCCATATTTTTTTAGTCTAATAAATAATAACCCAATTAAAATAGAAGAATATCTATTGTGCCACTCCCAACAATAATAGCCGATATATATATATATATATATATGTGTGTGTGTGTGTGTGTGTGTGTATGTGTGTGTGTGTGTGTATTATGTACGTATAATATACATAATCTATATATTTTTTTCGCTAACAAATGCAATTAATTTGGGCCGATTGATTATTTTTCATTAAAATAGTAATGACCCAACCCAACTGACCCAATACTCATATACATGTATTAAAATAATATTAAAGTTGGATCCTTTCCCACAAAAAACTTAGTTTGAAACGCATAAGATTCTGATCAAAAATGAAAAAGAAATAAGAGGTATAATTAGAGAGCACTTGAAACAAAAATGCTATAAATTTGAATGAAAATCTTGAAATGAAAAGTGAAAAATAGATGTATCATATTTTGAAGGATTCACTTTTAGTATTATTTTAATTTTTATATATGGGTAATAGGTCGGGTGGGTCGGATTAGTTTGTGTCATTCCTATTTTAATTGGATTATTATTTATTATATAGAAAATAAAAATAGAAAACCGTGAAATAAGAAAATACTACTGAAGAGTTGTATTTTAGGTCACCAAAATTTTTGTGTGAGTTAGTAAAACTTTTATAATTCTTGTGTGAGAAAATATAGTTATATAATTTTGATAAAAATAAAAAAAATCATAATTATATGGTCATTTGTAAAATTTACCCTCCAATATTTAAAGGTCATAAATCAAACATGATCACATTTAATATTTTTGAGTATATGTTTGTCTCTCAACACTTTGCTTCTAAGTAAGAGTGCTTTAGCCTTTACCAGCACAAGTTGCCCATTGTTAAGAAATTAATGAAATCTAGTGAGAAAGTGTTATAAATATAACCCAAAATAACAATATAGAACAAGCAAAAACAAACTAAGAGATATAGAGAGAAAGAGAGGAAGAGAGATTCTTATTTCTTCTTCAATTGTGTGTATTTTCCTATCTATTACAAGGCCTTTATATAGGCATAAAAAGTGAAGAAAATATGTCATGAAATATGTCATTGAACATACAAAATATGTCATTGAATATGTCATTAAGCATTTGAGATGAAGATCATGGAAGAAGAGTAGACATCCACCATAATGTGATATTTATCATAACATTCCCCCTTGGATGTCCAAAGATAATGTGCCTCGTTAAAACCTTACTAGGAAAAAACCCTATGGGGAAAAAAATCCTAGTGAAGGAAAAAGAGTACACATGATTAGAAATACGCCCTTTTATTGCCTCATTAAAAACCTTGCAAGAAAAACTCAGTGGGACAAAACCTTGTAAGGGAAAAAGAGTACAACGCGTATTAACTCCCCCTGATGAGAGAATCAACTCACATCCTTGAGCCTTCGCATCCCAATTTTGTACACCAGTTTCTTGAAGGTTGATGTTGGTAGAGATTTGGTGAACAAATCAGCCATATTATCACTTGAACGAATTTGTTGTACATTGATATCACCATTCTTTTGAAGATCATGTGTAAAAAATAATTTTGGTGAAATGTGCTTTGTCCTATCTCCTTTTATGAATCCTCCTTTCAATTGGGCTATGCATGCTGCATTGTCTTCATACAAAATTGTGGGTAGTTTTTCATACTTCAAACCACATTTGTCTCGGATAAGATGTATTATAGACCTCAACCAAATACATTCTCGACTTGCTTCATGAATAGCAATTATCTCAGCATGATTAGAAGAAGTAGCCACGATTGATTGCTTAGTCGATCGCCAAGATATGGCAGTGCCGCCACATGTAAACACATAACCTGTTTGAGATCGAGCCTTATGCGGGTCAGATAAATACCCAGCATCGGCATAACCAACAAGATCGGGATTGCAATCATTGCCATAAAATAAGCCCATAACGGTAGTCCCTTTTAGATATCGCAATAAAATAAGCCCATATCAGGTTTGTCCCTTTTAAATATCACACGTGTGGTTACTGTTCACGTGTGTGGTCACTGTTCACCCACGCGGTTACTGTTCACGCTGCTAAAAAAATACAACAGCAGCCAGAAATTGCAGCACTTTTCTTTTTACTAAAATGGCTCTAACTCCATCATACGAACTCGGAATTCGATGATTCTTGTTCCTATGAGTCACAAATAATGATACGAACATAGTCCTTCAATCTAAACTCAATTCGGAGCTCGTTTGCTCAGTGTGATATCCATTTCGCTCGTTAAACAATTAACTCATGTTTCGTGTCAAAAACTCAATCGCGACTTGATGAAATTAGACCAAACTTTCCAGATCACTCCTATAATTCATTATTTAAATTTTGGAAACCTCGAAATAAAATTTCGATCTCTAGAACTAAAAATGGACCTTTGGATCATTACATGTTTATGCTCAAACGGCAAAAATCTTTCAAAAACTCTTCCAAAACTTATCCAAGCCTCATGGGACCCCGACCAAATATGCCAACATAATCCATAACATTATTCAAACCTCTTCCAATCATCAAAACACCTCAAACAACATCAAATTATCCAAAACTCATCGAATTCAAGCCTAATTTTCTAAAAACTTCCGAAATACATTTTCGATCAAAAACCCGACCAAACCACGTCCGAATGACCTGAAATTTTGCACACATATCCCAAATCACCTAACGTAGCTACAGCAACTCTCAGAATTTCATTCCTACTCTCGGATAAAAATCTCACCTATCAACCGGAATTCGCCAAAATACTAACTTCGCCAATTCAAGCCTAATTCTACACCGGACCTCCAAAATTACTTCCGATCACACTCCTAAGTCACAAATCATCCCTCGAAGCTAATCGAATCATCGGAATTTACATCCGATCCCTCCAACTCATAAGTCAACATCCGGTTGACTTTTCCAACTTAACCCTTCTTAAAAGAGACTAAGTGTCTCATTTTCTATCAAAACCAATCCGATTTAACTCTAACACACCGAATACCGATAACGAAACATGAAGAAGCATAAAATGGGGGAAATGAGGCAGTAACTCACGTGACGACGGGTCGGGTCGTCACAACTACAGGCCAAAAAACTTCACGTTTTGCAAGTGAACTTAACTCTAATTGTATTGCTTCTTGCCATTTTGGACAATCAAGTCTTTGTCGACATTCTCCAACAGATTGAGGTTCAAGATCCTCACTTTCTTGCATAATACTAGATGTAACATTATATACAAAGATGTAATCCACCACTATACCCATTCGATTCAAATTTGTCTCAATATCGATTGGATTTATTGATAGTTCCTTATTTTCTTGAGTCTCAGGCTCATTGATTTCCTCATGAATCTCAGGATTGGTTAAATCGTGAATTTCATTATGAGACTCTTTCGTAGTGTCATCTTGATTATTTGTTTTCCTTTTTCTAGGATTTCGATCCTTAGAACATAATGGTCTGCCACGTTTTAGGCGTGCTTTTGACTCATTAGCTATGACACTAGAAGATTGTCCAATAGGGACATCAATACGGACTGGAACATTCTCTGTAGGGATATGTGATTTTGTTATCCTTTTCAGATCCGTAAATGCATCTGGAATTTGATTTGCTATTTTCTGCAAATGGATAATCTTTTGCACCTCTGTGTCATAAATAGAGGCACGTGGATCAAGATGAGACAATGATGTATTTTTTCACAAAATTTCACGTTTGGTTCCACTAATTTCTCCCCCTAATTTTGGGAAAAATGCCTCATCGAATCGACAATATGCAAAACGAGCAGTGAACAAATCTCCCGTTAATGTTTCAAGGTAGCGAATAATGGAGGGCGATTCAAACCAAACATATATTCCTAACCTTCTTTGGGGACCCATCTTGGTGCGATATGGGGGTGCTACAGGCACATATACATCGCATCCAAAAATTCTTAGATGAGATATATTAGGTTCATGACCCAAAACTAATTGCAACGAGGAATATTTGTGATAATTTGTCGGTCTGAGACGAATTAACATTGCTGCATGCAAAATGGCGTGACCCCAAAAAGAAGTGGGCAACTTCGTTTTCATGAGTAACGGTCTTGCTATCAATTGCAGACGTTTAATTAAAGACTCTGCAAGGCCATTTTGAGTGTGAACATGAGCTACAAGATATTCCACTTTTATCCCAATTGATAAGCAATAATCATTAAATGCTTGGGATGAAAACTCAGCATCATTATCAAGTCTAATAGACTTAATTGGATTATCGAGAAATTGTGCCCGTAATCGGATTATTTGTGCCATTAATTTTGCAAACGTGAGGTTGCGAGATGACAATAGGCATACATGAGACCATTTAGAAGATGCATCTATTAAGACCATAAAATATCTAAATGACCCACTAAGTGGGTGAATAGGTCCACAAATGTCCCCTTGTATACGTTCCAAAAACGCAGGGGACTCAATCCCAACCTTTGTTGGTGATGGTCTTATAATTAACTTGCCTTGATAACAAGAAGTGCAAGAAAATTCATTATTTAAAAGAATTTTCAAATTCTTTAATGGATGCCCATTTGAGTTTTCTAAGATTCATCTCATCATAATTGATCCAGGATGGCCCAATCGATCATGCCAAAGTACAAAAGTATTGGAAGCAGTAACCTTTTGGTTTAAGGTAGAATGTGCCTCAATTGCACTAATTTTTGTCCAATACAGGCCACAAGATAAAGATGAGAACTTCTCAATAATTCTTTTCTGGCCAGAGACATTCTTGGTAACGATGAGATATTCCATATTATTCTCATCTATTGTCTCAATATGAAATCCATTTCTGCGGATATCTTTAAAACTCAACAAGTTCTTCTTGGACTTGGAGGAGAACATTGCATTCTCTATGATAATTATTGTTCCCATAGGCAGAGTTATAGTAGCTTTTCCAGAGCCTTCAATTAGATTACTACTACCAGAAATTGTAGTAATATCTGCCTTACACATACTTAAATGAGAGAAATATTTCTTCTCTTTGAATATTATATGTGTTGTACATGAATCAATTAAGCAAATATTTTTACATTTGAACTTTGATCCAAGTTTGCTTTGAAAGATATCCATATTTGTTTCCCGTAGTTTGACATACAAAAGAAGTATATGAATAAATATTAGTATTTTTAGAGAAAAATGGAAAAGAAATAAAGTTAAACCAATAATTCAATATCAGCCTTTAATGCATTGTTTTTTGGCAAATTCTAATTATTATACAAATAATTACACAAAAAATAATACAAGTACACATATGACTAATACAACTACAACAAATTTATTTACATGTATAAATTATTTGTATTTTCCTACACATTGTATAAAAAATAATTGATCCGTGTAAGAAAAGAACATACTCATAAAAAAATCAAAAGTTGTTCCAGGGTGCTTGTAAACCTTTTCTTAAAGAGAATTAAAGCAACGTAAAGGAAAGTTAAAATTGTTAAAAGATCACTGAGACTAGAATACTAATTAATAGGATATTACTCCTTGTTTGTGAAAGTTATAAAATTTCGGAAATAAATATATTCTTAAGAACTACATAAGAAGAATTATAAAGTGCAATAAAAATTACGAGATGTTTATTCATTACATACTACGAGTAGGAAAGCATAAAAATTAAATTGCTCAATCATCTCTAACCACAAATCCATCACCGATCAAGTGGTTTATTTTTTCATTAGGGTGCTCAAAAAAATTCACATCCAAGTGAGTGATGTCAAATTCATTGTCATAGACAAGATTGGCTTCAGGGCCTTTATTCTTCAGAGATGCTTGATAAAGCTCAACCAAATATTTTGGTATGCGATAAATTTTTGCCCAATGCCCTTTTCTACCGCAACGATAGCATTTAGTTTCTGAACCCTCTGCGTTTAGCTTCTCATATTTCCCTTTCCATTTTTGGAAGTTATTTTTCGGCGGAGGATGATTAATACCAGGAAATTTTCTTCCTTGGATATGGCCACGACCACGACCACGAATATGACTACGACCTTTTCCACGATTAGCATAATGGGAATACACCTCATCCTCTTTAGGCAATGGTGTAGACCCAGTGGGTCGATTTTCGTGATTTCTCATAAGCAATTCATTGTTTCGTTCAACCACAAGTAGAAGAGAAATCAACTGAGAGTACTTTGTGAAGCCTTTCTCTCGGTACTGCTGTTGCAAGACCATATTGGAGGCATGAAACGTTGTAAACGTTTTTTCAAGCATATCATAGTCACTGATATTATCTCCAAAGAGTTTCAATTTAGAAGTAATTCTAAACATAGCAGAATTATATTTAGAAATAGACTTAATGTCTTGGAGCCTAAGGTGAGCCCAATCATATCATGCTTGTGGAAGAGTGACCAACTTTAAGTTGTCATATCTTTCCTTTAAACTATTCCACAAAACAAGTGGATCTTTCACTGTGAGATATTCAATTTTCAACCCTTCATCAAGGTGATGGCGCAAGAAAATCAAGGCCTTAGCACAGTCTTGGGTAGATGCTTTATCTTTATCTTTAATGGCGTCTCCAAGACCCATTGCATCTAAATGGATTTCAGCATCTAATACCCATGTCATATAGTTCTTGCACGAAATTTCAAGGGCAACGAACTTTCTTTTCATAATATCAGACATAATTTAAAAAATACAAATTTGAGAAAAATTATACCTTAATTTTATCAAAGATCTTCTTGAGATAGTAGAGCCTCGTGATGATAACGTGTTATAAAATATAACCCAAAATAACAATATAGAACAAGCAAAAACAAACTAAGAGATATAGAGAGAAAGAGAGGAAGAAAGATTCTTATTTCTTCTTCAATTGTGTGTATTTTCCTATCTATTACAAGACGTTTATATAGGTATAAAAAATGAAGAAAATATGTCATGGAATATGTCATTGAACATACAAAATATGTCATTGAATATGTCATTAAGCATTTGAGATGAAGATCATGGAAGAAGAGTAGACATCCACCATAATGTGATATTTATCATAACAGAAAGAAAATTTAAAATGCTAACATGAAAATAGTTTGGGTTGATACAATAGCAATATTTTAAAGAAGTCTCTTTTGTCTTTATTATTCTTTTCGCCATTTATATTACTTATTTCATAAACATTAATAGCACGAACAATTCTCAACGTCATACATATCTTCAACAATTATGCTCCTTTTAATGCTACTGATTTTAACTTCTTAATAATTTTGACCAAAAAGTGAATTCCTTATCTTTACATAAGGTCATTTCGGTATAATACTCTGACTTTTTTTAAAAAAGAAATTTTAATTGTATTACCCAAAGAAAGAAATAGCTAAAATATTAGTTTACTAAAACGTAGCACAAAAATATTCAAATAGTCATCAACTTATATATTCCGGGGATCGATTCAATATAATCTTTAACATTACAACCTATCAAGAATCTTAATGCATTAAAAAATTATATTGCTATGTCGTTTTACGTTCAAGCCTAGATTTACAATTAGAGCACGTATTAATTGCATTAAATAACTTTGTCTATTATTCGTTAATTGAGATAAATATATAATATTTTAACTAATTCTAACTTACTTTTTATGCATAACTATTACTCCATATATTTTTTCCTCCCAATCGGTGCCTTTGCTTCCATCCTGTACAAAATTGTCAAGGTACTATATAATAAATAACAAATATTAATTATATTGTCCGCTCACAGCTTTTAAGTATGTCAAGCATAAACGTATTTGAATAGAATTCTTCGACAAGTTCTTTCTCTTAAACTAAAACAAATCCGAAACAAAAAGGAAAATAACAATATTACTATTATATCCAATAATAGAGTTATATTTTGGGCTATTTGGGTCTTCCACCATTCTATATATTCATGTTTTTATAATAACTAGTATCTATGAACGTGCGTTGCACGTTAATAATGGCACGTGATGATTTAAACATTTATTTATATGAAGGAATAATAAAATTTAATAATGAGAAAAATTTTATGTTTAATAACACAACAATCATCAAATGCCAAAAAATATTATTACATTAGCATAATACATGAATTTAAAATAAAAGAACATCATCAAAACTTACACAAATAATCAATTTTGTCACGTTAGTTAGATAATTATGTATTATAGTTTAAAAGTATTTAATACGATTGCATATTAACGAATACTTCTTTGTGGATAATTTCTTTTTTCCCGTATATGTTTCCTCCTAATGCTTTGGTTGCTCTGCCTTAACCACAACTCTTGTTGCCGATCTTGATATCCCTCTTGAAAGTGCAACATACAGTTGTTCGTGCAAGAAAACATACTGCGATAAATATAGTCCAATATTTAGGATGTTTTTCCTTGTGCTTTATTTATTATATTTGCAAAACATAAACATACTAAAACTTATTTCCACACAAATTTAAAAGAATATCCTTAGTTTCGGAAGACAAAAGTTGAATTCAGTGATAAGAATATACTTAGAAGTACATTGACCCGTTTCATAATTTTTGCATGTATGATATTATTGTCAAAACTTCTATATACCATCTGTGTGCTATTACATAAGTTATTCGACGTATCTAAGTTTTTCAGTAGCATGATGGGCATATTCTGTTCTTGCTTTTATATTTCTTGTTAGTTGAATCTTTTTCATTTGAGGCCAGAAGTATAACTTTGGGAAGATAGCTTTTACAGTCTCAGCTTTTGTCGATTTTGAAACTACTGGTAGTACTTGATAGAAATTACCTCCCAAACCGTTAATTTTCTACCAAACGGTTCATTAATATCTAATATATCTCTAGAACTCTAGGCAATTATTTCGATCGTTTGACACTTAGCCATAAGTGCTTCCATCCCATATTATCAATTTTGGTTTCCTTATAAATTTAGCACCATTACTTTGCTTTGATATATTTGTGATGATTATTTAAGTTGTTTGAAAAGGTATACCAAATCTAAAGTCCTCACAATAAAATTGTTGTTGGTACACCAGTTGCTATTATTGTTAATAGTGTCATGCCTCTTAATATGATATTTGCAAGTAATACATGACATAGAAATATTATTTCGATTCCGTCGGAGGCATCTACAAAGAATAATCCCGTTATACCAGAGTCGACTCTTAATATAGTTTGGAAATCCTGTTCTTGATTAAGATTAGCTTTGATTGTGCTTCCTCAGACACTTGTATAACATTTTGATTCTTAATAATATACTATTCTTTTTACTTTGTGTTCTAACACTCTTTTTTATTGAATAAATTTATGTACCCTAAGATGTTTTTTAAAATTTGAATAAGAATTTTACTCATATGATGAATTTAAAAAATAATTGAATTAGATTCTCTTGCTAAATATTAATTTTAAAATTTAATTATTTGGCTTTAACATAAAAAATAATTTATTTTATGTTGATTCAGATCTTAATATTAGTTCATCTCTTGGTTTGACTATTTAACCTTAATTATAATTTTATCCACCATAAATTTTATTTTCAAAGAGTAAAAGATTGATATGCTATTTCACTTTTAGATCATTATGCTTGTAGAATCATTAGTGGTGTTGACTCTTACCAATCATTATTTTTCTCTCTATCACACATTTATATTCTTAAATATTTTCTTAATTGTTTTTAATAATTTGGTATTTTTTAATATTACACGAAAAATTGATTAAAATATATTATTTGAGTAGAAAAATACTTTAAATATAAAATAAAAATATATTAATGTGGGGGTATCTTTTTCTCAATTTCAACTCTTTATGCAGTCCATTTAATATTACTTTTATTTTTTCTTGGTATTGGACATTATAGAGTGGTAATGTATTGCCAATGGAGGATTCTTATGAAATTAATTTTATAAAACTTTCCTACATATTTTTAATAAGAATTTAATAGACAAAATTTTATTCATTTTAAAATTTTAAATATTAAAGATTAGCATAGAAGGTATTGTTGTCCAAAAAATAGGTTATTACAGTTATGTCATTTCCTTATGAGTTCTTTTGCTTAATATTTTAGGGCTATTTGGTATATTAATATTGTATTTATACTTTTAGAATAATATAGTCTCTCTTTTTTCTAAATAAATTTGGACAATATACTACATTATCAAACTAAATTAGTAATAGGACATTATAATACATTTTTAAATTAAATTACTAATAGAAATTTTTAAAAAGTATATCCTAAAAGTAATAGGATTACATGACTAAAAATATTTAATTGTATAATTGCCTATATTACGTCATACATGCAAAAACATTATATGCCATCTATATGACCTAACACATGAAAAGAGATTCCAAAATTTAGGTCAATGAAAGGATTTTGATTGTTCAATTTTATATGAATTAGACATCCGAAAGTAATTATACTAATAGGATTCCTAAAGTTAATCATGTAGGATTCCTATCGTGTAGAATTGTCCTAAAACTAATAGGATTAGAAGACTAATATCTAGAATTCCGGTTGTGCCCTTTTCTTATGAGTTATTATGCTTAATATTATAAGGTTATTTTTGTAAACCGATATTGTATTCATGCTTTTATAATAACTAATTTCTATTTCACGTGCCTCCGATGCCTCCCGTTCATTCTTCTTCATTTCATCATTTTGTTGTGTTGTTCTGTTCATAGGTCCCAAGCCCTTCTTAGAAAGCCCTCTTCCCTCTCCTTAAGTTAAGAAGCACGTATAGCCCAAACTATTCCGAAAATGTTTATTTAAGTCAATAAGTATGTATATTTTGAGTTAAATATTATAAATGTTTTAATTTGGATACTTGTATTAGAGTGTTCTTATTTATAGATTTTGATTTTTGAGTGTGTAATATTGAGTAACGTAAATATAAAAATTTGATTGTATCTAAATTTCTTTTTCATATTCATATTTTTAGAAATTTATTTGTATCTTGTGTAATTTTAAGCTATTTAGTTCCATTTTGTTATTTGGTTATCACAACGTTATTATGATTTTGGTTTGCATTACATATATAAAACTTCTATTTTAAGCAACTCATTATCTAACTTTAGCAATTACTTATGGTACGTGTTTGTAATATTTGACACAAGATATTCGTGCAACGCACGAGTATAGAGACTAATTAATCAAAAAGACTTTAAATAGCCAATTTGAAAACAGAATTTGCAGAATAAATATTCAAATTCAAAAACCTAAACTATCTTAACTAATTTATCCTATCAAATTAAAATTTAAACAAAGACTCCTCCTGCGACTAAACATAAGCTATATGAAGAAGTTCCTTTTTGTTCCTGGCGTTGCTTATCTCCCATTGTTCGATCCATCGTTCTCTGGAAGAGTATCACAGAGAGTTTAATTTTTATACACTAAATATTTTTTTTTTAAAAACACTACTATGGACAGCTAATTGTGCTCCTGTGAATGTTTAGAAAGGTAGAAATACCTCTCGTAGGTTAAAGGATAAAGAAATTCATGTCCTTGGACGAATTTAATTACATCAATATCATCCAACTCTCTAATTGCAGGCGAACAAATTAAAATTAACAATCACACTGACCATATATAGATTTCTTATGATGACCAATTACTTGTCAGATCTACCCATTGGCGCAAAAAAGTTGGGAAGAACGAAAAAAGAAACTTGAGAAAATTGAATATAGATTTCATATGATGATCCAAGAGATTTGAGAAATAAAAGATAGATCTTCAAGAATTGGTCCTAGCACATCGAGTTATTTCACTACAGCCACGACGATAGGGATTAATTTCTAGGTGTGAACTGCAATCGTAATAAGAAGCTCCTCGTACATTACATGGAATACTATCGACAGAAAGTGCTGCATAGCTAATATAGCTATCTTCGGCTTGCAGTATTCGTCTGGCACCTGTATTGGAGCCTGCAATTGCAACTGCATGGTCGCAAAGCATGCTTGCAAAATCATGACCAAAGTTGGTATAACGATATTTGTGATCATATGAAGATGATGATATAGGATCAATAATCATCGCTAGAACTAAAAAGAAGATTATCTTTAGTCGGAGATCCATGGTGTTATTTTAGTGTTTGTATTCGTGTGATAATTAATGGTAATTGTTGTGAAGTGTGGAAGGTGAAGAAATGGAGATTTTGATGAAATTTAAGGGGATGATTTTAGAAAATTTTGACACATTATGTGATTTTATAACGTTTCATGCTAGGTGTAATATATAGATTGTTTGATATGCCCGGGTCTTGCTCCTTCATTGCTATGATTAAGTACTTTTAGATCAAGACTTCTTTTCAATTCTAATTAGTATTATTGTACGTTTTCTTTTAAATTGTGTTGCTTTGGGCGAGTTCCACTTGAAATGGTGAGTAATCCTCCACTTAAATCATGTGATGAATATACATAGATTGAATTTTAAAATCAGAAGAAAACAAACAAAGAACAATGAAAAGAAAGTATTTAATAAAACAAATTCATATCGCATAGTGAACTTCCATATCCTATCAACATATATAGATTCTCTAGCAAAATCAAAATCTGGAATAAAAAAATCATAAAGAAAGCATGCAACTAAAATTTCCTGGAAGTAGCAAGAAATCATCCGACATGAACATTAGATGAAGCAAACAAAAATAGAGAAACGCACTACTCCTTCACATGTTATTCCTCTTTGATGATTTGTAAGCCGGGTTGATGCCTTAACCCCCACCAGCAGATGGTGTTTGATTTTTAAAAAAAGGAGTGTGTACTCCAATTACTTTGCCTATATAATTCTTATTTTACTATGAACAAAACATACTTTTAACAAAAAATTATCCTTTTTTTTTGTTTGGTTCAAATTTTCTTTGAATTCAACTTAGCCTCTATGTTTTGCAATGAAAGTCTCTCACCGGAATCAAAAGTATGTTCACATACCACAAATTAAACCTTTTTTTAAAAAAAAATTAAACCTTAATGAAGATAAGATGATTATAATAAGGAGTATTGGATTCGAAGCAATAGCTATTATTTTAGTTTAGTAGGACTACTAATCATGATTCTAGTTATAAAGAAATTCAAATTTTTTTACCTACAATAATTATAATACCACGTAAGGTGGTTGAAGTAAATGCCGAGACCTATGTTAATTTTATTTGGACTCTAATTTACGAAATATATCCTTTACGTCTTTGTCCATTAAATGGTGTATGATATTTTAAATGTTAAGAGATATTGAGGGGCATAAAAGTACGTTAATATTTTAAGAATATTTTTATCATATAATATTTAGCATAAAATATTCGTGTTTTATAATAATATATATATTGTAGCTATAAAACCACTTGACTAAAGTTGTTTTTGAAAATTCCTCAATTTTTTATTTGAGGAATCACAATTGGTCCTTGTCACGTGTTCCTTTCTTGATCATATTTTATTTATCCCATACAAGTCTAGGGTTTATAGGCTAGAAACCCTAATTTATGAATCTGCGCCCTCCTAGTTTTGAATGTAATATAAATAAATAAAAGATAAATAAAGAATAAAAAAAAGTACCCAGAAAACTAGTGCGTGTTTAATGTCATATGATTGATATTCCTTCTGCTACCCTTCACCAAACTAACTGTACACGCCACACGAACTCAGTTTCTTATTACTTTTACACCCCAAGCCCTTAGCTTCTTCAGTTTCAGTTCATTAAATTGGATAACAGAAGCTGCCTCCTTTCATCTGGCAAACTGCTAAAGACATGGCTCTGTTTCATAGCCGCATTCCGTTTTCAGCATCTGCATCTCTTTTTGCAAAAAGAGACCTTACTAAATTGTTTCTTGGAAGTAACCCACTTGCCAATATCACCCAAAAAAAGTTTTCAACTCTTCATTATGCTTTGACCAATTCCTCCAATAAGCAGTCATCCATATCCACCTTTAGTGAGGTAATAAACAAGGAAGCTTTTTTTTTTTTTAACTACAATGCTGAATTGGGATTTTCTTATTGTGATTAAAGCTTGTTCCTTTTTGTGATTGATTCAGTTGATCGAGACTTTAATTAGTAGGAAAGACTTGACGGAATCTGAAGCAGAAGAATCTCTTGATTATTTGTTGGATGGTGCTGATGAAGCTTTAATTAGTGCTTTTCTTGTTCTTTTGAGAGCTAAAGGTGAAACCTTTGAAGAAGTAAGTTCTTTCTTTAACTATTGCCATATTGGTAAAGGTTTATGTATACCCTTTGAATTATAATTTAGGTGAAATAAATATTTTAGTACAGTATTTCCTTTCTGATGAAATTTTTTTCAGAAAAAACTATGCTTTTTGAAGAACAGGCCCTAATTTAAAATATACTGTAAAGCTTCCATTTGGATGTAGAATCCTCTGGCTATGAATCTGATTTCACAGAACCAGATTGTCTTTATTCGCTCCTTCATTAATCGAGCTAATGATGATAATTAGGTAGTGGGATTGGCAAGGGCAATGATAAAGCATTGCAGACAAGTGGAAGGCTTAGGCGACGCGGTTGATATTGTTGGAACAGGAGGGGATGGTGCAAACACGGTGAATATCTCAACAGGTGCTTCAATACTTGCTGCAGCTTGCGGTGCAAAAGTAGCCAAGGTTGACAGAGCTCTTTTTTGTTGTCCAAAGTTATTTAATTTCACCAAAAACTGTGGACATTTGAGGCTAAAAATTTGTGGGATTAAATTGCAGCAAGGTAATAGGTCGAGTTCATCCGCTTGTGGGAGTGCAGATGTATTGGAAGCACTAGGCATTGCCATTGAGCTGGACCCTGAGGTTGGTGATATTGCTGTTCTTGGCTGAAAAATGTTGGTAGTTGAGGACTTTTAATATTGTATTGTAGTTCTTAAGATTTTTTTTCTTGAAAAGAGAAAAGTGTGCTGTAGTTTTAAGAAATGAAGGTTTAAAAATGAAGTTTGCTATCGCATTAGTTAATATTTGCTTTATAAGGAGAAACACTAGATTTGGCGTTCACCAAATCAAATTATTAACGTAATTTAATTACTGAGCCATCTAACAACCATGCATTTATTCTTTGTTACTGGCTTCAGGGGGTGAAAGAGTGTGTAACTCGAGCTGGAATCGGTTTCATGATGGCTCCAGTATATCATCCAGCGATGAAGATTGTCAGACCTATCAGGAAAAAGCTGAAAGTAAAGACAGTGTTCAATATCTTGGGGCCTATGTTGAACCCAGCAAGAGTGCCGTTTGCTGTAGTTGGAGTTTACAAAGAAGACCTGGTACATTTTCAACTGTTGAATTACATAATATCACTTGTTCTATGAATGTGGCTTTAAGAATCTTGTAGTCTTAAATTATGTGAATTGAGGTGCTAAATTTTCTGGTCTTATCTCCATTCTACCCTTTGGTTCATAGCTTTCTGACCTGTTTCAATGTTATTCTTTATGTGTTGTGTACATTCATTTGGTGAATGAAACATCTCTTGTTGTAGGTCCACAAAATGGCTAAAGCAGTCCAGAGATTTGGCATGAAAAGAGCACTGGTTGTTCACTCAGAAGGCCTAGATGAGATGAGTCCTCTTGGTATGGTCTCCTTCCACGACACTAGTAAATATGTTGTCTTTGGTAACATTGTCCTTTTTAGTTTGACTTTGCTTGTATATCTTTTAGTATGACAATTCATTTCGCAGGCCCTGGATTAGTCCTTGATGTCACACTAGACAATATTGAGAAGTTCTCCTTTGATCCATGTAAGTAACACATGAAATCAGAAAAAGGGCAGCCCGGAGCCGGATGTATTTATTGCTTCGCACTGATAACAAGTGAATGCCGCCCTAAGTATTTGGTGAACTCTGCAGTAAAGAATGATGCAATATGATTAATGTGTTTTTCACTAGTCATATAACATTGTCTCTTTGGGGTAGGCTTCCTACATCATACCCCCTTGGGATGCGACCTTTCCCCGAACCCTGCGTGACCGCGGGATGCTTCGTGCACCGGGCTGCCCCCTTTTTTTATTTTTTTTATTTTTGTATATAACATTGTCTATGTGAAAAAATTAATCTGACAAGATTATTCTTCAATAGTGGACTTTGGTATCCCGCGTTGTACTCTGGAAAGCTTGCGAGGTGGAGGTCCAGATTACAATGCCGACATGCTCAAACGCGTGCTGTCCGGAGAAAAAGGGCCGATTGCTGATGCATTTGTAAGTTTCTTTGTCTGTTATGCTTCAAATATCCTTATAAACTTATCTGATTGATGTAGCTTGTTGTCAGATTTAAGGCTCCTCCTTATAAAAAGATTGACAAAGCACTTGTTTCCATTTTCAATAATGTCCTTTCACCTTGAAAGTTCTTACATTATCTACCAAACAAATTCACAGGCACTAAATGCAGCAGCTGCTCTCCTGGTAAGTGGACTTGTTAAGAATCTGGCTGAAGGAGTTGCATTAGCTCGTGAGACACTAGTCTCCGGCAAAGCACTGAAGACACTTGATCTGTGGGTAGAGGTTTCGAATGTAAGGAGAATTTCACTGTAATTTCTTTAGATAGAGACTTGATCACATAAATTCATACTATGTCTTGTTTACTAAATTCCAGGAGGTGAAGGAAGCAGTACCTCAGGTCGCTTGATCGACCTTCTGCATGAACTCATTGAAAATGCCAAACTGACCATGTTAACTGTTAAGTGCATTTGACCAGACAGAGATATTCTTACGGCTCAACTTCACTGCTAAGTTATTGTTAACAGATTCAGAATCAGAGAAAGAATGGAAGGCACTACTCAACTTGCAATTTTAGCTTGGAGAAGGATCAGAGAAAAGGGGTTAAAAAAAGAACAAAAGTAACTTTAGCTTTGGCTACTGAAATTTGTAAGGCAGCTGTAGATTTCTGTATACATTGCTTGTAATACTCATTAGTGACAATGACCAAGCAAAAGAATAATCAAGTGCAGAAAGATGTACCACATTTGGTTTTCCCTCTTCACGAACTTGTACAATCGCTACAAAGACTCTATTATCAAAGAAATAAGGAAAGGGGTGACATTTGGCACCAGATATTCGGAAGTGTGGAAGAGCAGCTGTGAAGTAGTACTATCATTTTTATCTTTTAAGATATTTCTGACTAAGATACTTAACTTGGTTAGATGCAGCTTTCTGAACTAAGAACTGTATCTAAATGTTCATCTATTTGTGACATACACCACACATGAAAAATAAAAACAGTGGGAAAATAAAAGAAGATTTCTCTGTGGTGAAAGTTAAGTATTAGCTGCATTGCATGTTCAGAGTCTGTAAAGATTGATTTTTTGTCTGTGCATTATGGAAAAAACTCCGGATGGCGTGTTCTTTCTTGATGAACTAAGATCCACTTGTTGGTTTCCATCTACTGTAACCTTACTAAGTTGTACAAATCAATTTACTGTTTTCTTCATTTGTTTCTTTTGCGGATCAAGGAACAGAAAGTAAAGAAAGTTAAACAAATGTACATCAATCCATTTGTGACTTCAGAGAATTCTCTTTTAGCTGATAAAAGTTTCATGAGTGGACAAAGTGAACCATCTCATGCTAATGGTACCAGGCTAGAATGGACTGACAAAATGAATGGCACGTTGCCCTCACATGTAGGACATGGAAGAGTGTTAATATTCACGCATTCTTTATTACATTTACTTCCCCAAATTATATGAATTTGACATGCTGCTATAGCTTGTGATTCCAGCTACTGTTGTAAATAGCTTGCAGATATCACAAATGTAGCTTCTAGAAGATGCAGAAGAGTGTATGCACATGCTCATGATTTCAACATCAATTCCATCTCAAACAATAGGTATTCTTCTGTTCTTGTGAATATTATGAATTTTAAACTTGCTCACTTGAAATGAAATTTGACCAGCCTCTGTTGTTTGTGTTTCTGATTGAGCTTGATCGATCAGACCAGAGGTATCCTTCTATAAGTAGCAGTACCAGAGAAACTCAATAGTGTGAAAGTTGTTTAACAGTTGAAAGAGTGCCAGTCGTTAGATAATTCTCTGGTTTTTTATACTTTTACAGCGATGGCGAGACATTCCTTTCTGGGGATGACCTTAGGATAAACGTATGGAACCTTGATGTCAGAGACCAGTGTTTCAACATCATTGACATGAAGCCAAAATATATGGAAGATCTTACAGGTGATCCCGGATGTCTTCTCGAAGTATTTCATATGCTGTAATCTACTGGATCTTTTCTCATGCGTGCTACTCTCTGTTAACCATTATTTGAAGTTTCCAGTTTAGTCTCCAAAAATATGGAGGTATATTTTACCAACTAATGATATGATGCCAAAGCACTTCGAGAATTTATAGGAGGCAAAATATGGATTCAGGTAGTAGCTTTAGGCCTCATAGGTAAACTTAGCAACATAACTGAAGGATATCTCTAGTGATACATTTATGTACCCAAAATCTACATAAACCTTGTATTCATGCTAGGGATAAGTTGAGTTGGGTGAGGGTCGGGTAGCTTCTTGGGCCTGTCTGGTTGATATGGAAGAGAACAGTTTTAGCCCCAGACTTGTGTTTTTTTTTGGGGGGGGGGGGTGTTGGTGGTGTTGCCATATGCTTATTTAGGATTTCGGAAAAAGTTTGGAACAACTGGCACTGCATTAGTCATCTTCTCAAAAGATTTGTGGAGGCAAGCAATCAAAGAATAATAGCCGGGCCATTATTTTATTAGGTTTATCCTGTAATTCCAAAGATGCATGCGGAAAAAAAAAGAATTAACTCTATAAAAAGAATGCTTGGAAGGAATCTGAAGCTGCCTTTACTCCTCTCCCTGAAGAGGACTTGACCAATAAATTTGAGGATGATTATCTACCTTATGACATGGGTAGAATAAAGTCATTAGGCTAAATTAGTTTCATTACCCTATGCTTCTTTTTTGCATAAAAAATTTGACCAGGCTGCCACCTAATAAAGGATAAAATGCTCATTGGGCCATTCTTTTATGTAGAGGTGATTACATCAACAGAATTCCATCCATTTCACTGCAATTTGTTGGCTTATAGTAGTTCACGGGGATTCATCCGACTTGTTGACATGAGGAAATCTGCACTATGTGATCACAGTGTGAAAATGTGAGTTTTATTCCCATCTCTATTTTATTTCTCTCATCTGTATGACGCATTTCAGCTTCTAATCTGCTGCCCTGACACAACTTCCGGTACTTATTTTAACAACCCGCAACTTACTTTTACAGATTGCAAGATGGGGGGAGCCGTGGCCCAAAAACACTTTTCAGTGAAATCATAACTTCCATATCTGATATGAAGTATGCAATGGATGGAAGGCATATCTTAAGTCGTGATTACATGACTCTGAAGGTCTTCTCAATTTCGATGATCCTTTTACTGGATAATACACACTATAAACAATGATTTGTTGTCATACCTGCATTTCTTTGAACTTGGTGCTATCTGTCAAGAAAAGAAAAGAAGTCAAGTATTTCTTACTCCCTCAGTCCCGTTTTTGTTTGAGGGGTTAAAACAAACTTTTCTTTGAGTTTTCTCAATTGTGTTTTTAGAATCTTAAAAATCTGACCCTTATTTTTAACCATATAATATGCAGTTTATTGATCTTTAATTACATTCCTCAAAAAATAAAACCGAGTGATTGAAAAAGGATGGAAGTTGTATTGATATGTGCTTCTCACCCATGTTTTACTCCTCAGTTAGGTGATTTATGCACTATTAAAAGTTTCAATTTAACATGCAAGAAACAAAACCGAGTGATTGAAAAAGGATGGAAGTTGTATTGATATGTGCTTCTCACCCATGTTTTACTCCTCGGTTAGGTGATTTATGCACTATTTATCTGGGAATTCAGTGTTTCTGACATTTGCGCGACTTCATTTTATGGGTCCTTAAAAGTGTATTCATCTTATTTTCTGCTTCTACCTTTGTTTTTGTTTTTTGCCTTTTTCTATGCCGCTTCATTTTGATTCTTTCATCTCTCATTAGTGGAATCTTCTTTGTTCTCTTCATCTCTGAGTGACATACAAATAATCTATGGCTTTGTTTGGTTCTTATTTCCTGTGATCCTTGACTTCTTTTGACGTTTTACATTCTCTATCATTAGATGGATCTGTAATTATATCTTAATTGTTAACTATTTGATAGTTATGGGACACACTCACATGGAGACTTCCCCAGTTGCAACGTATAAGATTCATGAACACCTGCGCCCTAAGGTATGAGGGTCTTCATCACAGGCATTTCTCAGAGTTGTACTGAGAAATAAACAGTTGGTGATGTGGTGTAACGTGTGAATATGCTATTTATTCAAATAGATTGATAGTATTTTCTGATTTGCAGTATAATTGATATAATACATGTTGTGTGGCAGCTTTCTAAGCTGTATACAAATGACGCCATTTTCGATAAGTTTGATTGCTGCCTGAATGGAGATGGACTTCAATTTGCAACTGGATCTTACAGGTTTATCACAGCTCTAACTTATGTGAACATATGAAATGTTGTACTGATGTTGTGATATTGTACTTTCATTTTGTTGATCTTCTATACATATGATGGAATTTGGTAATCTGTTGTTGATTTAGCAATTGTCTTCTTATATTTTCTTGTGGATCTGAGAATGAAGATGGCATCACACTGGAAGTTAGAAAAAGTCCAAATAGGTAACCCTTGTACTAAAATGATCTTAATATTGTCTTTCTTCTATTATATTCTTGAATTGATGCTTCATTCTTCCTTGAATTTGTAGGAAACCAACCTCTCAAGCTACTACAAGGCCTCGAAGGTCGTCATTGAGCAACTTGACTCGAGAATTTTATCGTCAAGGTAGCTAGTAACAGCCATGCATGTGCTTGTGCATGATGAAGTGAATTTTACACCTATTGTTTACACCAAGCCAATGAATTTTACCCTAGTAATTAAAATTTAAAGTGAGAATACATATCAATTAACTATGATTAAGTGATAAATGGGTGAATAAGATACATGCCTTGCATTCATTGATTTGGTTTAAACCCCGGTCACCGATATGGGCAAGGTTTTACCCTTGTAAGGGTCCATAATTCATCAATCAATTGGTGGCAGATCTAACCTCCTGGCTTTGAAACCTGGCATATTTTGTCATCTCATTTACATTGCTTTTTGTTGATAATTTCAGGACAAGATAGCTCAGAAAATGAGATTTCCTGTAATCTTAAGTCCATGTTGCTGCATCTGGCTTGGCATCCAACGCACAATTTGATGTTCTGTTGGAAGCAGCTTGTTCATGTACCATGCATAAAGTGCCATGAAGAGGACTGAGAGTAGTAACCTTCCTGTTCATGGGCTTTGCCCCCTGTAAATGGTATTTTGTCCCTGTCCATATAGTAACAGCATTTCTCACGTTGGGTAGTCATCTTGATCTAATCTCACAGGTAGCAGTCTGCCATTACAAGTTCCCATAAATATATTTTATGGACAGAAATTTTTTTGTTAACAATTAACAATTTTTTTGTTAAAAAATATACAGAAATTTGACGCTTGCATAAATATATTTTATGCACATCTGAAGTTCGCTTGTTTCTGCAATTTTTTTCATTTCCTGTTTCTCCTTGTATTTGATACTGGTACATGTTTGGACAGAGCTACAACCAGAGGCGGAGCTATGATTTCAAGCTTATGAGTTTGAGATTCTAATCATTTTGAGTTACTGGGTTCTAAATTAATAATTTATATATATTCAATGGATTTTTAAGATAAATACAGGGCTTGAACCCAGGCTATTGGGTTCTGTCGAATCTGCTTCCATCACTCTAGCTCCGACCTTGGCTACAACTATTTTAGTGATTGCAATACTGAAACAAAGAAAAGTAAGCAATATTGTTTATTCCATGTAGTGATGCATATATATACATGTACATCAGGTGCTAACAAAGGAAAGAAAATAAAAGAGATTCCTACAAATCTGCTATCTATATATGGGTTATGTACACTACTAAGAAACAACCTATATTCATTGTGTAAAGTGTCTAAGTTTCTGTAACACTCCCCCTCAAGCTGGAGCATATATATTGATTATGCCCAGCTTGTTACAAAGGTAATCAACTCGAGTGTCATTCAATGCTTTAGTGAACAAATCAACTGGCTGCTCTCCTGTCTTCACGTAGCCAGTGGAAATCAAGTTCTCCTAAATCTTCTCACAAATAAAATGACGTCAACTTCAATATGTTTCGTTCTTTCATGATACACTGGATTTGAGGCAATATGGAGTGCAGCTTGATTATCACGCCAGAGTTTTGATGGAGTAGGATGCTTTAACCTAATTTCAGTTAAAAGGTGATATATCCACATTATCTCACATGTTGATTGTGCCATAGTTCTATACTCGGATTCTGCACTGGACCTAGATACAACATTTTGTTTCTTACTTCTCCATGATACCAAGTTTCCACCAACAAATACACAGTAACCAGTAGTAGATCTTCTATCAATCTTGGATCCAACCCAATCTGCATCTGCAAAACAATCAATGTGAGAATGATCGTGATTACTGTATAATATGTCAAGTCCAGGAGCTCCTTTTAAGTAACATAAGATCTGCTCCAAAGCCTCCCAATGTTTAACTGTAGGCGCGGACATGAACTAACTAACCATACTCACTACAAAAGCAATATCTGGACGAGTCACTGTGAGATAGTTTAATCTCCCAATTAACCTCCTGTATCTATCTGGATCATTAAATGGATCGCTATCATCTTTCATAAGATGCAAATTAGGAACCATTGGAATACAGCAAGGCTTGGCAGCCAGCTTACCAGTTTCTGCTAGTAAGTCAAGACTATACTTTCTCTGAGATAGAAAAATTCCCTTCTTGCTTCTAGTTATTTCTACTCCCAAGAAGTATTTCAGTTGTCCCAAGTCTTTTGTATGAAACTTAGTATGCAAGAAAGACTTGAGAGAAGAGATTCCTGCATAATCACTCTATGCGATAACAATATCATCCACATATACAACAAAGAGAATAGATCCAGCTGTTGATTACTTGTAGAAGACAGAATGATCACATTTGCTCTTTTCAGCCCAAATTCTTGAACTGCTTCACTAAATTTACTAAACCAAGCCCAGGGACTCTGCTTCAAGTCACATAAGGATTTTTTCAAATGATAGACCTTGCCATACTCTTCCTGAGTAACAAAACCAGGTGGTTGCTCCATATATACCTCTTCATGGAGATCACCATGAAGAAAAACATTCTTAATATCCAATTGATGCAAAGGCCAATTCTCAGAAGCAGTTAGAGAAATGAACAAGCGGACAAAAGTAATTTTGGAAACCGGAGAGAAGGTGTCTGAATAATCCACCCCATAAGTCTGAACATACCCCTTAGCCACAAGTTTGGCCTTAAGTCTCGCCACAGAGCCATCAGAATTAAGTTTAACCATGAAGACCCACTTGCATCCCACTACTTTCTTTCCACTGGGTAAATCCACTAAATCCCAAGTGTGGTTTTTCTCTAAGGCATGTATTTCCTTAAGAATTTCTTCAGACCTTCCAGGATGATTCAAAGCCTCCTTCACCGTTTTGGGTATAGAAATAGAGTCTAGACACACAATCAAAGATCTATATGCAGGGGACAAGTGGTCGTAGGAAACAAAATTAGCAATAGAATATGTGGATTTGCAAGTGCGTATACCTTTGCGAAGAGCAATTGGAAGGTCAAGGTCTTCTGGAGAGTCAGGAGGAGGTAAATTTGATGATGAAGGAACTGATGACGAAGGTTCTGATGTAGAACATGTATCATTCGTCTGTTGCCTCCGCAAGTAATCTTGAACGATTGGCGGTCGTTCTAACACAGTTGGAGCTGGTGCTGAAGGCAGAATAATAGATTGGTGCTCGATAGAACTAGGAGATGGAGGAACATCATCTCGTTGTTCTGTCAAAGTACGTATAACCTGGTATACTAGCCACTCATCTTCCTCCCCCTGACTTGTAGAAATGGGATGTGCATAGAAGAATGGTATAGTATCTGAAAATACCACATCAATTGACACCAAATATTTGCCAAGTTCAGTAGAATAATATCGATACCCTTTCTGAAGGCGAGAATAGCCAAGAAAAATACACTTCAATGCCTTGGGATCCAATTTGGTAATAGATGGTTGAACATCTCGAACATAATATGTGATTCCAAATACCTTAGGTTCCACCGGAAATAATGCCTTGTTTGGAAAAGGGACACTGTAAGGCACATTACCACCAAGCACGGTAGATGGCATGCGATTAATCAGAAAGCAAGCCGTAGAGACCGCATCAGCCTAGAACTGTTTAGGAACCTTCATTCGGAACAAAAGTTGTCCGAGCTGTCTCAAGTAGATGCATATTCTTCCTCTCAGCTACTCCATTTTGAGAGGGTGTATCAACACATGAAGACTGATGCAGAATACCATGTTGTCTCATGTACGACTAAAATAACTCTGACATGTATTCTTTAGCATTATCGCTCCTTAGAATACACACCGAAGTGTCAAATTGAGTTTTGATTTCAGCACAGAAGGCAGAAAAGTGAATAAACACTTCAGAGCGTCTCTTCATAAAGTAAATCCAAGTCATTCGAGAAAAATCATCTACAAAGGTGACAAAATACTTATGCCTAGTTTTAGAAACAACGGGACATGGTCCCCAAACATCAGAATGAACTAACTCAAAAGCTGACTCAACTCGTTTATTAACCCTTGGACTTAACGAGATGCGATGGTATTTTGCAATCGACATGACTTACAATCCAATGAAGAAATATTCTGAAACTGAGGACAAAGCTTCTTCAACAAAGGTAGAGAGGGGTGTACCAATCGACAATGTGCTTCAAAGGGAGACACAACACTAGAGCATGCAATAGACCGTGGCTCCCATTCATCAAGGATGTAGAGATCACTGGATAAATATCATTTACCAATAACCTGTTTTGTTGTAAGATCCAGAAACAAACAATGATCGGGAAAGAATGCAACACAACAATTAAGGTCTTTGGTGATTTTACTAACAGAAATCAAGTTAAGGTCCAAGTTTGGTAGACTTAATATAGATGACAGGGTAATAGAGGAAGTTATTTAACAGTCCCAAATCCAATACTGCTACAAGTTGATCCATCAACTACAGTAACTGGAGAGGGTGCTTTATGTGAGTGAAAGCTAGAAAAAATATTTGGATTACCTGTCATGTGATTTGTGGCACCTGAATCGATCACCCATTTATTGGAAGATGTGAAAAACATGTTTTATTTGACCCAGCAAAGGCAGTAACTGAATAAGATTCCTTAACTGATTTATGATTTTGAATGAATTTTAGAAACTCATCCGAAACCAAGATTGTTGGACTAGAAGTTGTTGCATTATTATTCTTTACCATCATTTTTTTTCTTTGAATAACAAACCGATTAAATTAGCAGAGATCCCCAAAGCTAAAAGATGCCAAAACAGATCTCCGGTAAACACGAAGTCAACAATCTATTTAACAAAACTTCACTTCAATAATCCACTCAAACAAATCAAGAACCAAACAAATATGTCCCAAATCAAATAAAATCAGAGACCAACAAAGTTTCTGATAAGGGAAGACCCAACAGATAATATCAAGTCTCAAATTGTAACAAAGCTTCTTACAAGGAAGACTCAACAAATACCAATTCACAAGACAAGCAATCAGATGCAAGAATATTGTTCCACAACCACTTCAGTATCCCAACAATAAACCAAACAGTAGAAGAACTCAAAGCTGACCAAAATTGGTGCTATCAGAGGATAACCAACAATCGATTGAAAATATCAAGCTGATCTCAGAGAACAAAGCTGGACAGAGAATGGACCACACACACACCTCACGTGTTTGCCGGAAAGTTTTGGTCAACTCTGGCGAGACAAACTCAACTCCGGCGAAGCCACAGATGTGGCTCTGATACCATATAATTAACAAGGTATGGAAGAATCAAATTGGTATGTTATTCCATGTAGTGATACATATATATATATACATGTACATCAGGTGCTAACTAAGGATAGAAAATAAAAGAGATTCCTACAAATCTGCTATCTATATATGGGTTATGTACACTACTAAAAAACAGCCTATGTTCATTGTGTAAAGTGTCTAGGTTCATTCTGTAACATACTCAAAAGTGTTTTTCAACAATTGATGCCTGGAAGGTACTTTTGATCAGTTAAGCCGAACAATGTCAAAGTCATCGGTGATCTATTGCTATCTTTCTAGGGAATTAAGGACCGAATGCAATTTGCTCATTTTCATTATATTCCGCAACAATTGACAGTCAGTTCCATCATAGCGTTGTACCCTTCCAAGATGAATAGAAAAACATCTTACCAAACACACAAACTTGGTCTTTCTCAAGCCTCTATAATGAACAATCTATGTGTTACTTGTATTTGCTGTTCATGGTACTATATATAGTGAGGAAACTGATAAACTAGCAATTGCAGGGGCAGCCTGCATATATAGATGATTCAATCACACACAACTTTAAAAGCTCTCTGACGAGAGAGATTATTATGTAGTTTTAACTCCCATAATATAGAATCTTTTCCTTATTTGTGAAGGATGAAAAGCAAAGAAATCTCTTAGTCATAACAAGATGACATCAAATGGACTGCCATTCACAAGCAACCCTCTGTTAGAATTAGTTTTCACTCACTTAAAACCGTTTACGCTTAAGACGACTATCTTACTGTCAAGCTAGCTTGGTTGCCCTTCATATGAGGACTCATCTTCGTTCAATAGGTAAACAAATGGAGTGCGCATTCAGCCTGCTATATCATTTGAAAGAAACATTATGGAAAAAATTTACTCACATTTGCTGCTTACGTGAAACTAATTAGTTACCATGATTAGCATAGAAATAAAGGAGAATGCTAGATTACCTGCAGCATGTGCTAAGCATGGGCCCACAAATTAGTATGTTCTATTTCCTTTGTCTTGTGCTTATTAACGTGTTTCCTGATATGTTTTGCTATTCTCTTATGGTTTCCTACGGAATATTTATACTATAAGCACTCATTAGGAACCAAAACTTTCTTCTTTATCTGTATGATTTTAGGCCTAAAACAATAAACATAATCACAAACACAAGTATACTGGGTTTGTCATTGTTGTATAGAAGCAAATATATATTTTGAAAATATTGTTTACTTGTTAGAATGCCAAAGATGAGATTAGGAAATAATAGGATAGATAGAAGTTAGAAAATAAAAACAAACTTCTCTAGGTAGTATGTGTATATGCAAAAGTATGAATTTTCATTTTCTTTAACTTTGTATAGATTCAAATTTGATACAAAGATAGCCTCCTAACACGTATTGTTTATGTTTGAGATGTGGTTCAAGACTAGCATCTTGAGTTGTGCAGAAAATACTGGGATGGGTGCAGTTGAATTTCGGCCATTAACTAAATATTCGATCAAGAAGCTATACATTAAAATGAGGGGAGAACATTAGGGTCTCACGGAGGAGGTTACTATATAATAATCTAGGAGCCCCTAAATGGATTTCATTATTAGGATGGTGGCACATGAAAAAAATATTAGAGACAAGCTACTACAACGGGGAATGGATGTTTCACAACTCTGTCCTCTTTGCAATATTGGGAATGAGAGTATATTATATTTATTCTTCCAATGTGAGTTGTGTGCACAAAATTTGGAGCTAAGATTCCTACTTAGCAAGAGATAAACATGATGTCATTGGATTGGGCAGAGGAATTAAAACGGGCTGAAGCTTATGCAAAGGGAAAAAGTATTGAGGCAGAGATATATAGAATGAAACTTGGAGCAAGTAGCGTGACAGTTGAAATCTCCTAAATTCACCTATGCATAGATTAGAAGATTCACGTAGTCGACACAATTATTATCGTTAATGTAATCCTACTTTCTTTTATTCAAATTGTTCAGATACTTTTGCATACTTAAAAAAAGAAATTACGAATGAAAATATAACCATAAGTAAAAGACATTTAAATAAGGGGAATGCTTTAAGAGGGATTAGAGAAAAAAAATTCATTTCTTTGCGGTTGTTCACGTTTTATTTTTTTAACATTTGTTTATTTAAGGATATAATATAAACAAGTTGAATGTCAAGAAAGAACTAAATTTAGCAGCGTCCAATGATAAACTATGATAAAATTATGTATTTTATTTGCCCATGATGATATAGTTTTGTTGGCACAAAACATAAAGAAGAAAATTTTGTGCAATATTTTGTTAAACTGTCTTAAATAGATATTCAGGTCTCAAAAATCAGAAATTTTAGATGGTTGACTTTTTTTTCTCCGTCTTGTTCGAGTCATGTCCTCGGGGAGATCGGGTCGTGGGGAGGGGGGTAGGGCAAGGGTCAGGGGATGGGACGGGGCCCAAAGGGGGTAAAGGGAACAAGGTAACCTGTAGGTTGAGAATTGGATCGTAGAATATAGGAATGTTGATGGGTAAGTCTATAGAGCTGCGCGAAGATTCTCCAGAAGATGAAGGTCAATATAGCGTGTGTGCAGGAGATTAGGTGGGTAGGATCGAAGGCGAGGAATGTAGACGGGTATAAATTGTGGTTCTCCGGAGTCGTGAAGGGCAAGAACGGAGTAGGCATTTTGGTGGATAGGGAGCTTAGAGAGTTGGTGGTAGAGGTTAGACGGGTGAATGATAGATTGATGGCGATTAAGGTAGTAGTTGGAGGGAGCACTCTGAATGTCATTAGCGCTTACGCGCCACAAACAGACATGGACGAGGAGGTTAAAAGGCGCTTCTAGGAGGCGCTGGATGAGGTGGTGTGGGTATTCCACCTATAGAGAAGCTATTCATAGGAGGGGATTTCAATGGTCATATTGGGTCGTCTGCTGGTGGCTATGGTGAGGTGCACGGTGGCTTCAGTTTTGGTGATAGGAACGGGGGTGCTACCTCACTGTTAGATTTCACTAGAGATTTTGAGTTGGTGATCGTGAACTCTATGTTTCCGAAGAGGGAGGAACATTTGGTTACTTTCCGGAGTATGGTGGCTAAGACTCAAATTGACTATCTCCTCCTCAAGAGGTGTGATAGAGGGTTGTGCGAGGATTGCAAGGTGATCCCGAGTGAGAACCTCGTAACTCAACATAGGCTACTAGTGATGGACGTCGGTATCTTAATAAAGAGAAAGAAGAGATTTGTACGGGGTCAGTCGAGGATCAGGTGGGGAGCTTTATCTAAGGATAATGCGCAAGAGTTGGAGGGTCGGCTGACGAATATGGGTGCCTGGAAAAGTGGTGGGGACGCTAGTGCTATGTGGACAATGACGGCGGATTGTATAAAAGAGGCAACAAGAGAGGTGTTGGTAGTTTCGAAAGGTTACTCTGGCGGGCACCGAGATGACTGGTGGTGGAATGACGTGGTCCAAGGTAAAGTGGAAGCCAAGAAAGTAGCATACATTAAGTTAGAAGAGAGCACCGACGAGGATCAGAGGAGAGCAAACAAAGAAAGATATAAGGAGGCTAGGAAGGAGGCGAAATTAGCGATCACAGAGGCTAAAACTGCTGCTTTTGGTCGACTTTATGAGTAACTTGGGGGCAAAGGTGGGGACAAGAAGTTATTTCGGTTGGCCAATCCGCGAGAGAGAAGAAGGCTCGCGACCCGGATCAAGTGATGTGCATCAAAGACGAGGACAGTCGAGTATTGATGGAAGAGGTCTAGATTAGGCAAAGATGATAGTCTTACTTTCATAAACTTCTGAACGAAGAAGGGGATGGAAACATCATGTTAGGGCAATTGGGGCACTCCTAGAGTCATCGAGACTTTAGGTATTGTAGGCGCATTAAGGTTGAGGAGGTCATGGGTGCGATGGGTAAGATGAGTCGGGGCAAAGCGACCGGACCAGACGAGATTCCAGTAGAGTTTTAGAGATATGCGGGTAGAGCAGGCTTGTATTGGCTGACTGGGTTGTTTAGTATTTTCTTTAGGACAAAGAGGATGCCTGATGAGTGGTGGTGGAGTACAATGGTTCCAGTGTACAAGAACAAAGGGGATATCTAGAATTGTAATAACTATAGAGGTATCAAGTTACTAAGTCATACCATGAAAATTTGGGAGAGGGTAGTGGAAGGGAGGATAAGGAGGGCGGTGTCTAAATCGGAAAACCAGTTTGGGTTCATGCCGGGTCGTTCTACTACGGTAGCTATCCACCTTATCAGGAGGTTGGTGGAACTATATAGGGATAGGAAGAGGGATTTGCATATGGTGTTTATTGACCTAGAGAAGGCATATGACAAGGTCCCTAGGGACGTCCTTTGGAGTGTCTGGAGGTGAAAGGTGTGTCAGTGGCTTACATTAGGGTGATAAAGGATATGTATGATGGAGCTATGACTCGGGTTAGAACTGTGGGAGGTAATTCAGAGCCTTTTCCAGTGGTTATGGGGTTATACTAAGGATCTACGCTCAGCCCGTTCTTATTTGCTCTGGCGATCGACGCACTGATACACCATATCTAAGGAGAGGTGCCATGGTGTATGTTATTCGCTGATGATATAGTTCCGATTGATGAGACGCGAGGCGACGTTAATGGGAGACTAGAGGTATGGAGGCAGGCCTTGGAGTCTAAAGGTTTCAAGTTGAGTAGGACTAAGACGGAATATGTGGAATGTAAGTTGAATGACGTGACAAGGGAAGCAGATGTGGAAGTCAGGCTTGACTCACAGGTCATCCTCAAGAGAGAAAGTTTTAAGTACTTAGGGTCAATTATCCAGGGAGATGGGGAGATAGATGGGGAGATAGATGGGGATGTTACACACCGTTTTTGGGTGGGGTGGATGAAATGGAGGTTAGCGTCTGGAGTCCTGTGTGACAAGAATGTGCCACCGAAACTCAAAGGTAAGTTCTATAGAGCGGTGGTTAGACCGACCATGTTGTATGGAGCTGAGTGTTGGCCAATCAAGAATTCACATATCCAGAAGATGAAAGTAGCAGAAATAAGGATGTTGAAATGGATGTGTGGGCACACTAGGCTGGATAAGATTTGGAATGAAGATATTCGGGAGAGGGTGGGCCTGGCTCCCGTGGACAAAAAGATGCGGGAAGCGCGGCTTAGATGGTTCAGACACGTGTGGAGGAGAAGCCTAGATGCACCGGTTAGGAGGTATGAGCGATTGGCTTTGGCAGGTACGAGAAGAGGCAGATGACGGCTTAAGAAGTATTGGGTTGAGGTGATCAGGCAGGACATGGCGCTAATAGGTTTTAAGGTTAAGTTTCAATGATGACAATATTATCTTCAATTATATTTTCAGGGTAAAAAACAAAAAAAGGAAAGAATAGAGATAATTATCAAGAGTGCTACTGGATTCAAAATGAAGAAAGAAGGAAGAATTAGTTGCTGCATTAATGATCATTAAGAGGCAGCTCGACCCAAGGAGTGAACGAAGATTCAGTTACAATAATTAATGGCCAATCAAGATGCAGTTTGACTCAATCAAGGGAACTCAGATTACCAAATCTTGATCAAACTATTTTTGAAAAATTCACTCACTAAATCTCTCCTTGAAATTAGCTGTGACATAGAAAGTCACATTCGAATCTGGGCCAGTCAAAGAGCAAGATTCAAAGAGGCATCTTTTGGGTTAAAACCCTTAATCAAAGATCTTATGCCTCCCGTTTCCAATAAGGAATTAACGACTCTTTTCTTTGGTATAAAAGGAAGCTCTCTCAAGAAGAAGACCATGCAACTACAAAAAGAGTATTCCAAATTTATCTACTTCTTAGTTCAAATACTGTAATCTTGAGTTTTCAGTGTCTCAAAAGATAGAAAGATCTAGAGTACAAAAGAAAGTTGTGTCACTTGATTAGAACTCAATTGCTGATTCTATAGGTTGATGCGTATACATAAAGATACTATCATTTGTGTAAATTTATTCAAAGATCTTAATGGAACCCTTGTGACCCAAGGGAACTAGATGTAAGTACCACAACGGTACTGAATCAGTATAAATCGTGTGTATCTTACTATCACCCTTTGCAACTTTTATTTCTTCTGTCTCGTGGATTAGTCAACTAATAGCTATATCAGTCGACTAAATTTTAATTATGCAACAATTCACCCCCCCCCCTTATTTTGATGATTACACTGATGAACAAGCTGCTATCGTCACTGTAAATGCAAAAGCAAAAAATCTACTGTACAACGCTATCGGTGGAGAAGAATTTGAAAAAATATTCAGCTATGAAACTGCAAAAGAAATGTGGGATAAACTGGAAGTCACTTATGAAGGAACCAACAAAGTAAAGGAGACTAGAATAAATCTCTTGGTTAGGGAATATGAACTATTTCAAATGAAGGATGGAGAATCTGTTGAAGAAATATTTTCTAGATTTAGCAAAATCCTTGGAAACCTCAAATCATTTGGAAGACCCATCAAACGTGGCTAACAGGTTAGAAAGATCCTCAGAAGTCTACCTACAATTTGGCAACCAAAAGTTATCGCTCTAGAATGTCAAGACCTGGACAAAGTTTCCTATGATGAACTCAGAGGTGATTTGATCGCTTTTGAGAAAACTCATCTTGATAGACAAATTCAAGAGAAAAAGACAACCGTTGCTTTCAAGGCAACCTTGGTTGAACCTGAAAATGAAGATAAAGTAAAAGGAGGAGAACAAGATGAAAACGTTGCAATGCTCTCGCAAGTTGTGACTAACATGATGAGAAGGAACAAAAACTACAGAAGAGGTAAGATTAATTTCAGGAAAGGAAGGGAAAGCAATGAAACAAATAAGAATGATGGAAGGTGTTACGAATGTGGAAAACCCGGACATGTCCAAGCTGACTATCCTGAGTTAAAAATGAAGCTAAGAAGGAACGTGCAAAAGAAGAAAGCTTTTGGAGCATGGAGCGATGAGGAGGAATCTGATCATGAGGAAATTGCAAATATGTGTTTCATGGCTCTTAGTGAAAATGAAGAACCAGATAAAGCTACACTAATGACAGACAGCAATGAAGAAGAAGATGATTCAAGAAGACCCTATTCATCATTGGATGAAGGTACTAGTGAAGTTCGTACTCCTTTATGTCCATCTTGTTATGAACTTCAAGAATTTGTTGATATTGCTCTTGCAGACATTGAAAGAGTAGTAAATGAACTCAAAAAAGTCAAAAGAGAAAAGGAAAGAGAAAAGAAGGATTGGGCCCAGAAACTAGAAATATATGAAGTTGAACGTGATATACTTCAAGAAGAAGTAAATGAACTCAGGCTTCAATTGAATGGTCTACAAAAATCTTCAAGTTCTAGTTCAATTCAAAATGTTCCTATTAGAAATAAAATAGCATGCTCCTTTTGTGGTAAAAATGGGCATAGCACTAACAATCGCAGGAACAGAATTAGAGCTGAGAATAATTCTAGAAACTTCAATAGCTCATCTTGCACCTACTGTGGAAAAAGTGGTCATGCCTCAAATCATTGCAGGTTCAAAAATAATAGGAGATGGATTTGGACCAAAATCTTCAAATCAAAATAGATCTAACCAGTCAGGACCCAAGCAAGCTTGGGTACCTAAAAATAAATAATCTTGTTTTGGCAGGAGCACCACAAGAAGAATCGAAAAGGAAAATGGTATCTCGACAGCGCGTGTTCCATACATATGACAGGTGACAAACAACTGTCCAAATCAGTCACCAAGCTAGATGGAGGAACAGTTACATTTGGTGATAAATCCAAAGGAAATGTTATTGGTGTTGGAAAGGTTCCATTAAGTTCTACGTGTGACGTGGATGAAGTTTACTTAGTGGATGAACTCGGGTACAATCTTCTCAGCATCAGTCAACTATGTGACAATGATTATGAGGTTCGTTTTAAGAAACATGGCTGGCTCATAGAAGACGAATCAAGTAATATCGTCCTCTCTAACAATAAGGACAGAAATGTCTATACTATCAAAAACCTTGAAAACTTTGGGGATCAAATTTGTCTTTCTTCTATAATTGAAGATCCCTGGGCTTGGCATAGAAAACTTGGGCATGCAAGCATGCACACCATTCAAAAACTTTCAAAATATGATCTTGTCATTGGTCTTCCAAAACTAGATTTTTCAAAAGATCACATATGTGATGCATGTCAATTAGGAAAGCAAACTTGATCCTCTTTCAAAGTTAAAAATACTGTTTCTACATCTAAACCTCTTCAACTACTGCACATGGATTTATTTGGCCCCACTAGAACTGCTACTATTAGCGGTAAGAAATATGCTTTTGTTATTGTAGATGATTTTTCTAGATTTACATGGGTTATATTTATTAGTCATAAAGATGATGCACTAAAGAATTTTGAAGTCTTTTGTAAGAAGGTTCAATGTGAGAAAGGTTATTACATCTCTTCAATCAGAAGTGATCATGGAGGAGAGTTTGAAAGCAGAGCATTTGAAAATTTCTGCAATGATCAAGGAATCTCTCATAATTTCTCTTCACCTAGATCTCCTCAGCAAAATGGTGTAGTAGAACGAAAAAACAGAACCTTGCAGGATATGGCAAGAACGATGATAATGGAAAACTCTTTACCTCACCGCTTCTGGGTAGAAGCTGTAAGTACAACAGTTCATATTATCAACAGATATCCCATTCGTCCTATTCTCAAAAAGACTCCCTATGAACTATGGAATGGTAAGAAACCAAACATCAGCTACTTCTATCCTTTTGGATGCAAATGTTTTGTTCATAACAATGGTAAGGATAATCTGGGCAAATTTGATCCAAAAAGTGATGAAAGTATATTTCTTGGTTATTCTCCCTCTAGTAGAGTTTACAATAAGAAAACCTTATGCATTGAAGAATCTATTCATGTTGTTTTTATTGATACTAACCCTCGCTCAAGGAATGAACATGTTACTGAAGATGAGGAAATTTTGTGTGCTCCAAAATCTATTATTGTAGGAAAAGATCATCAAACTGAGTCAGCTAATCAACAGAATCAACCAGCTGAGGTTCCTTCAGAAGATCATGACCTATCTCAACTAGATCAGTCGACTAACATAGCTTCTGGCAATACTCCAAATGAATGGAGGAACGAACCAGGATATCCTCTCAAATTCATTATTGGAGATCCACAGGAAGGAATAACCACCATAAGATCACCGAAGAACAAGTCTCATGTAGCTCTCATATCTCAAATTGAGCCCAAGAAGATCGATGAAGCTCTAAAAGATTCTCATTGGATCAACGCTATGAAAGAAGAATTGGATCAGTTTGAGAAAAACAAAGTCTGGGAATTAGTTCCAAAACCCCAAAACTCCTCTGTTGTTAGGACTAAATGGGTATTCAGAAACAAACTGAATGAATCCGGCCAAGTCGTTCGAAATAAATCAAGACTGGTGGTTCAAGGTTATTCTCAACAAGAAGGAATCGACTATGACAAAACCTTTGCACCTGTGGCAAGACTTGAATCCATCAGAATATTACTTGCCTTTGCTGCCCACAAAGGATTCAAACTGTATCAGATTGATGTCAAAAGTGCGTTCTTAAATGGTTTTATATCTGAAGAAGTATACGTAAAGCAACCTCCTAGATTTGCAAATGCTGCTATACCAAACCATGTATACAAGCTTACTAAAGCCCTGTACGGTCTCAAACAAGCTCTGTGAGCTTGGTATGAAAGGTTAAGTTCTTTTCTTTTGAGTCAAGGTTTCAAACAAGGTAAAATAGATACAACTCTTTTTATTAAGCAATCAAATTCTGGTAATCTCATTACTAAAATTTACGTTGATGATATTATTTTTGGAAGTCCTAACACTACCCTTTGTGAAGAATTTGCTCTTTCCATGAAAGGTGAATTTGAGGTGAGCATGATGGGAGAACTAACCTTCTTCCTTGAACTTCAAATAAAGCAGTCTCCTAAAGGAATCTTTATCAGCCAATCAAAATACACCAAAGAGCTTATCAAAAAGTTTGGAATGGAAAATGCTAAGGCTATTGGTACTCCTATGAGTCCAACTACTGTGCTAGATGATGACAACAATTGGAAAATGGTTGATGAAACCATGTATGGAGGAATAATTGGATCTCTACTTTATTTAACTGCTAGTCGACCAGATATTATGTTTAGTGTATGCAAATGCGCTAGATTTTAGTTAGCTCCTAAGGAATCACATTTGACTGTTGTCAAACGTATTATTAGATATCTAATTGGTACTACTGAATTCGGACTTTGGTATGATCAATCTAACAATTTTTCTTTAAGAGGTTTTTCCAGATGCTGATTTTGCAGGAGACAAAACTGATAGGAAAAGTACTAGTGGGACATGTCAATTACTGGAAATGCTTTAGTATCTTGGCACAACAAGAAACAAAATTGTGTTGCTCTTTCAATAACTGAAGTAGAATACCTAGCTGTTGGAAGTTATTGTACACAAGTTTTATGGATCATGCATCAACTCCTTGATTATGATTTATGCCTTACTGCTACTCCTATTTTTTGTGATAACACCAGTGCTATCTGTCTATCTAAAAATTCTGTACATTATTCTAAGGCAAAGCATATAGAAATTAAACAACATTTTATTCGTGTTCATGTTGCAAAAGGTGATATAGCATTAGAATTCATTAGCACTGATTCTCAACTTGCAAATATCTTTACTAAACCTCTTTTAGAAGAGAGATTTTGTATCCTTCGAAAAAAGGTTGGCATTCTGCCAAATTTATAAACTAATTGCCTGTTTAATTGTATAAATTATTCTGTATGCTTTTAAATATTTTATTTTCTTAATTATCCGTGTACTAATCAATTTCTCTAAAAAGCTGCAATTATTACGTGCAGTCATTCCAAACTATCACTTCCTTCTGTACTTGACCCTTCCGATAACCAAGACACCTCTTCACTTCTCCCAAATCCCTAATAAAAACCTCTATCTTCCCAAAACACCTCCCTCATTCCTTACCAAACACCCTTCCGATTTCTCCATGGCCAAAAGAAATCCTTCCTTTGCAACAAGAAAAAGTCATAGGTTTCAAAAACCCCCAAACACAGAAGGAACGGTGGATATAGAATCATCTACTGATTCAGACCTACTCAAAACTGAAAATGACAGCAGTGCTTCATCTGACGATCAACCCATTAGCCAGAAAAAGGTAGGAAAATGCCCCATGGAGCAAACCCCTAAAAAGGCTACATGCAAAAAGGGCAAGGTAGAATACTTGGATTTCGGCCTTGAAGACAAGCTAATCTTCTATGGTCCCAGTGAAAAGACAAGGTTTGAGTCCTATAAGTCAAAATCCATGGCTTATGGAAGATGTGTAAGTCTCTCTCTTATGCAAAGTCTTCGTTGTGATGTGACTGGAATTTTGATTTCCAGCATCTTTCCCCTGTGTTTGACACTCTTGGAAATTTTGTGTATGAAGAACCGGTTCGAATGTTTTATGCAAATCCGTTTATGAATGATAAGGATGACTTAGAGTCTATGGTCTTAGGTTCTAGAATTATGTTGGACTCCTACCAATTTAAAAATATCTTTTCTGCCAAATTTAGTGGGTATGATGTATTTGTCCAAAATTCTTGTCCCAAAGACTTTGATGTGTCTTTTGAAGAAGCAAAAACCTTTTTGTCTGATAATCCCCCTGACATTGGCCCCAAAAATTTGAAATTTGAACACCGGGTTTTGGCCTACATGATTGCCACTACTTTACTTCCCAGGTCTGGGTCCCTAAGTTCATTATCCACTAGAGATGTCTTTGTCCTTTACTGTCCGGTCAACAACAAGCGCCTTAATTAGTTTGTATGGATCCGTTAATATATGCTTGAGAGTATCAGGGATATTTCCTCGTCTGCTGCTTGTCTGCCCTACGGCATTCTTGATTCTCATATTCTAGAAGTCATGAAGGTTGATTTAACTCCTTTTACCCCCAAGCACATCTCCAGTACCTATGATAAAACAACTTTCTCTATGATGGGTTACACATTGGGTGAAAATGGCTGGGTTAAAAGGGCCAAGGTTGAAAGTGCTCCAGCTTCTGTAGATGTTCCAGTTGATCAACTAGTCCCTCAGTCGACTACCTCCCAGAGTCTTCCACACATTCAACAACAACTTGATGACGTCAAGTTGCTGCTGGTGGAAATGAAAGAACAGGTAGATAAAATCAGAGAAGTCACTAAGGAGACAGGTACAGATGTAGCAAAGCTATGGATAGACATCGGGGCTACAAAGAGACAGGGAACAAGGGCTTTCAATTCCATGACTGAAAAAATGGACAAGCTCATCAAAGATGTTGATAACTCCTATGACTCCTTCTGCACCAAAGTGATCAACACCCTCAAATACTTTCTAGGTTGTCATTAATTATCTCTGGTTGTTTTGTGACAAACAACTTATGTTTCTTTTGTGTGGTTTTTAGACTATTACTTTTGGGTCTGTACTAAATTAAGCCTCTATTGAAGGCTCTACTGCTCTAACCCCTTTAGTATGTTTATTATATATATGCTATGTGTTTTTGTATGTTATTCCTTTTTCCTTTATTGATTGATGTCAAAGGGGGAGAAAAACTGGGAGTCAACACTTAGGGGAGACATGAGCACAACTTTCCAACATAGGAACAATTCAACTCAAGGGACGCACTAGCTCCAGGGGAGAAACTCCTAAAGGGAAGTATCTTAAGATTATTTAAAGATTCTTTAAATCTTGTTTACTCCCTCTTGATTGTCATCATCAAAAAGGGGGAGATTGATAAGTTTTAAGGTTAAGTTTCAATGATGACAATATCATCTTCTGTTATATTTTCAGGGTAAACAAAAAAAGGAAAGAATGAAGATAATTATCAAGAGTGCTACTGGATTCAAAATGAAGAAAGAAGGAAGAATTAGTTACTGCATTAATGATCATTACAAGGCAGCTCGACCCAAGGAGTGAACGAAGATTCAGTTACAATAATTAATGTCCAATCAAGATGCAGTTTGACTCAATCAAGGGAACTCAGATTACCAAATCTTGATCATTCCAGTTTCGAAGAATTCGCTCATTAAATCTCTTCTTGAAATCAGCCGTGACATGAAAAGTCACATTCGAATCTGTGCCGGTCAAAGAGCAAGAATCAAAGAGGCATCTCTTGGGTCAAACCATTAATCAAAGATCTTATGCCTCGCATTTCCAATAAGGAATTAATGGCTCATTTCTCTGGTATAAAAGGAAGCTCTCTCAGGAAGAAGACCACGCAACTACAAAAAGAGTATTCCAAATCTGTCTACTTCTTAGTTCAAATACTGTAATTCTGGGTTATCAGTGTCTCAAAAGATAGAGAGATCTAGAGTACAAAAGAAAGTTATGTCACTTGATTAGAACTTAATTGCTGATTCTATAGTATGATGGTATACACAAAGATACCATCATTTGTGTAAACTTATTGAAATATCTTAAGGGAGCCCTTGTGACCCAAGGGAACTCGATGTAAGTACCACAACGGTACCAAACCAGTATAAATCGTGTGTGTCTTACTATTGCTCTTTACAACTTTTACTTCTTTTGTCTCGTGGATTAGTCAACTAATAGCTATATCATTCGACTAAATTTTAATTAGGCAACAATTCACCCCCCCTCTTGTACTTTCAGGCGCTACTTCATATTTTCGAGGACATGGCTCTTGATAAAAACATGTAGAGGTGGGGCATTAGGGTGATAGGCTAGGGGATAGTCGAGAGTTCTTTCCTCTTTATACCAGGTAGTCTGATAGAATTTTGTTTAGGTTTGTTAGCGGTCTATGTTGTGTTCACATTGTTGTTTTGCATAGTTTTGTGTTATTGTCCTCTCACTTATTCGTTGTTGTTATTTTCTTTCTGGCATCTTTTGTTATTACATGATTTTTCTCTTGTTTCTTTTATGATATTATTGTCTCTCCCGTTGAGCCGAGAGTCTCCCGAAAACAATCTCTCTACCATTTTTGGGGTATGGGTAAGGTCTGCGTACACTCTACTCTCCCAGATCCCACCAGTGGGATTTTACCGGGTATGTTGTTATTGTTGTTGTTGTTGTCTTGTTCGAAATAGTCCCTATCTGCCTCACTTCCGACCTTTAAAATTTCAACCAGAAATCTCATTGCAAAAAATCTTGTTTACCTACTTCAAAATGGAACAATCTTTAAATTGTCTTCTCTTGTTTGTTTTTATATTAGGCTTTGGATTTTATGAAAAATAAAGTGACGAACAAAAATAAATTTGTATTTTTCTGATGAGTGGGGATGGAGATGATGGCAGAATTCGATATGAGTAGATTTAATAGAAGGGGGAGAAGAAACATGATGGTACTCTCCCTATTTCCCCCCACTAACAATGATGAAAACTGTTAGGCCCCGTAAAGTTTTACTTAGAACTCGGGGTTTCGTGATACCGAGGTAGGCTAATATGTTTAAGGATTGCAGAACTGCGGTATGAACCTTTTGGATTGTACAGTGCGTTGGGGGTTGAAAGAATAATTTTTACAGTACATGGCACTTTTGCGCTCAACTATGCGACCGTAGAACCCCTTCGCGGATCGCAGATCGGCTGCAGAATGCAACAGAACCTAAGCCAAATTTTGAAGTACATTTTGCGGTCAATTATGCGGCCGCATATTCATTTGGTAGACCACACATCTGTCGCAGAACCACCATGAAGATTTACGGAGGGAGATTTCATGGCGCGTTATGCGATCGCATAACTGTTCTGCGGGCTGCATAACGGCCGCAGACCTGACCACACCTGTCCAGTTTTGGGACCATTTTTGCGGTCCTTTGCGGGCCGCATATTCATTTTGCGGTCCGGTCTGCGACCGTAGACCTGGTTTCGTAGGCTTAAGTTTGAAAAAATTTCACCCGATCCCATTTTTATAAAATGACTTTGGGGATCATTTGGTCTAGTTTAAACGGCTATTTTAGAGAGAGGGAAGTATCTTAGAATTAGAGAAGGAAGCCCCAACCCCTTTGTTCATCAATTCTTGTCCCAATCTTGAAAATTCAAGGGAATAACTCACTAAACCATCAACTATCTGGGTAAGACCTTGTTCTAAAACCTTCATGCAATTGTTATGAGTTAAAGTAAGTTGTAGAGTTAGAGATAGGCCATACATGTGCCATTAGGGGGGTAGTATGTGGGGTTGTTGAACTATTTCGGGTAGATACTTGTTGCAATTAGTTGAGAGAGGAAATGATTACCATTGTAGAATCCTTGTATTCAATTTTGCATGATAAGTGCTTGATGAAATTCCCAAGAGACTTATATCATGAGAATCCTTCTAATTTTGATTCAATTTTATCATCTTCCTATAGATTGAAATTGCTAGGAGTATTTGGACGTTGTAGTAAATTAAGAAAAGCTCAAGCGAGGTATGTTGGTTAAACTTCTCTCTTAGAATCAAATCCCATGATGTTCTCATAAGTTTCAAGTATGATGGGCCAAGCTTTTATTCCTCATGTTCTGAGTTACTCCTTATAAATTTGACCATTCCGAATAAGCTTGTGTTGAAAGATATATACCCAATATGTGTGCCAAATGCTCTTATCATATTATGTTCTCCTTCGAGAATGTATTTGAACGTAACCAATGTGTCTAAATTTATGAGTTCAATCATGTTTCGATTGCAAGTTATCATGCCAAATTGTGGAGGAAAGCTCAATGTACTTAAGACTCTTATTTTCTCATATGTATACTTAAAGTCTTGATTAGAAATGCCTTGTTGTTGATAATCTATGATGATGCTTGAAAGTGAAAGATGTGAATATGAGATGTAAAATGTGGCCATCGTGCCAAGAATGAGGATTACCATTGTGGCCACTAGTTGTGATGACCAGATAGGTTATCTAAAGCTTTAACCCTTAATTTTGAAACTTCAAGTAGCTCATTTTAGCCTTTTTCGATTTGCGGGCGCAGTCGATGTCTTTTCAGAAGATTTTTATGTGAAAAAATTGATTAATACGTGAAATTGTGCCTTAAAACTCATTTGAGTTGACTTCGGTTAGTGTTTTGAGCAAACAGACCCAGATCAATATTTTGAAGGTCCCGGTGGGTCCGTATTGTGATTTGGGACTTAAGCGTATGCCTAAAATCGAATTCGGAGGTCCCTAGCTTGATTTTTTGCAATTTGTTGAAAATTAGAATTTTAAAGGTTTAAAGAAATTTCAAGTTTGACCAAAGTTTGACTTTGTTGCTACCGAGTCCGGATTTTGGTTCTAGAGCTTGGTATAGGTTTATTACTATATTTATGACTTCTTTTCAAAATTTGGTGCAAAACAGAGTTAATTTGACGTGATTCGGACCTTCGGTTGTTAAAATGAAAGTTCTTAAGTATCATTGAAAATTTCATTCGTTTTAGTGTCCGATTCATAGCTCTAGGCAATATTTTGGTATTTTGATCGCGCGAGCTAGTTCATATGATGATTTCTAACTTGTGTGCATGTTTGGTTTGGAGCCTTGAGGGCTCAGGCGAGTTTCAGATAGGCTTCAGAGTGATTTAGACTTAGAAAATAGCTGGTAAAAAATCTATTCTAGTGCAGGTATTTGACCTCGCAATTATGATGTCAGTGTTTGCATTTGCGAAGAATCAAATTTGTTGTCATGATCGCAATTGTGAAGAAAATCTTCGCATTTGCGAAGAGGGGGTGGGTCAGCTGAGATCACATTTGCGGAGGACCATAGTTCGCATTTGCGATGATAGCAGAGATGGAGCTTCTTCGCATTTGCAAAGCATGTCTTGCATTTGCGGGGTTCGCAATTCATGTCGTAATTGCGACATTTGCGCCTGGTCAAAAGCTGAGATAGATGGGATTGTAGCCCATTCTTTCAAATTCTTAACTCTAAACACCTTAGAGGCGATTTTCCCAAGAGCGTTTCTTCCTAATTTCTTTGGTAAGTGACCTTAATCTACTTTCTTTCAATTACCCATTACATTTCTTAAGTTTTTGTTATTAAATCTAGGATTTTCATGGTAGAAATTGGGATTGGGTATAATTATGGATTTTTGAAAAATTAGAATCTAGACCTCGAATCTCATTTGAAGTTCTAAGGATTGGTAATTCTAGACAATACTAGCTTATTTCTTGAGGCTGTAGTTATTATTTTTAGTTGACTATCTTATTTTGTTCCGTATTTCCATTTCTATCTTTATTATATATTGCATATAGGTTGTAGTGTAGGTGACCCGCTTTAGCCTCATCGCTAATTCGTCGAAGTTAGGCTCGGCACTTACAGAGTACATGGAGTCGGTTGTATTCATATTATACTCTGCACTTCTTGTGTAGATTTTTGAGTCGGTCCCAGCGGTGGCTATTAGCATGCTTAGATTGATCAGCGCAACGGAGACTTGAGGTATAGCTATTCAGCATCCACAGCTCCTGGAGTCCCCCTCCCTTTTATTTAGCTGTGTATTTTCATTCAGACAGCTTTGTATTTATTTCAGACCCTTGTATGTACTATTCTAGTAACTCGTGCACTTGTGACACCGGGTCTAAGGATTTTATCAGATGTTTGGCTGTTTTAGCTTCCACAAATTTTACTTTTGACCATTGCACTTATTTCAGTTCTTTCTCATTAATTAATTTCAAACTGTTAAAATGGATAAATTCTTCTAATGTTAGCTTGCCTAGCAAGTGAAATGTTAGGCATCATCACGGTCCCGATGGTGAAAATTTTGGGTCGTAACATTGGTATATCGGACGGGGTCCCGATGGGCTCGGGTGAGTTTTGGATCATTTTCATATTTTTGCGCAGATTTGGTTTCGGTGTTTGACATCTGCCACTTCTGCGTGGTTTGGTTCGCTTCTGCGAGATTGTGGCATGGTCAAGTGTTTTGCTTCTGCGCGTGAAGGATAGCGGGTGCAGCGGTCACATCTACGGGATTGAGGCTGGAATTGAGTGTTCGCTTTTGGTGGTAGTATTTTGTGCTTCTACGGTCTCGCAGATGCGGTAGCAGTTGCGCATGTGCAGCTCTTGGTCTGATAAGTTAAAGTCGCAGATGCGAGATTTTTGCTCGCAAATGCGGGCTTATAGGTGTGTGTCTTGTCTGCAAATGCAGAAATCCCTAGGCAGATATATATCGAGATTTTGGTTCAATATATTACAACTTGAGATTTGGAGCTCGGTTTTGGAAAATTTTGGGGAGGATTTTCACCATATGAATTGGGGTAAGTATTTTTGACTCAGTTTTGATTATATTTAATGATTCCAGCTTCGATTTTGGCAATTGATTTATGATTCTAAAAGATAAATTGGGGGGGGGGTTGTTTAAACTTTTCTAAATTGAATATTTGAGATTTGAACATCGATTCGCAGTCAGATATGAGTAAAATTAGTATGGTTGGACTCGTACTCAAATGGGTTGCCGGAACTTGTGAGTTTTGTTGGGTTCCGACGTCCGGGCCTGGGTTGACTTTTTGGTTGACTTTGAGTATTTGATTAAAGATTCGACCATTATCATTTCAGTTTGTTTTCTATGAAATTATTTGATGATTTGAGTTACTTTTGGCTAATTTCGAGCCTTCCGGAGGTCGGTTCGCACGGGAGGCATTTCTAAATTATTATTTGGTGTGCTTGGTATTTGATTTGGCTTGTTTGAGGTAAGTAACATATCTAAACTTGGATTTGAGGGTAATTATCCTTGGGAACTATGTTATATGAGATGTATTGGAATGATGCACATGCTAGGTGATGGACGTGTGGGCGTGCACCGAAGTAATCATGATCTGAGTTGACTTTTATACTATTACCAGACTTGTTTTGCGATCATACCTTATTATATTTGTGTTTTCCCTACTTGTTTGATTATATGAGTTGTGATTCATCTTAGAAATTATGTTTAGACTATGTGCTTATTTCGTTGAGACCTAATAAGGCTATTTCTATTATTTTGAGCTATCTAACTTAACTGTAGTTATACACTCAATCATGATTCTTCATTTGCATATCATATCTCAGTCTCTGTTCATTATTCGTTGTTACATCAAACATTGTTGTTGTTTCCATATGTGGTACTGTATGGGTTGAGTGATATGAGATTGTGAGCCTTTGAGACTTAAGAGGTTGATGACGGAGGTAGGCCTTAACGTCGTGTTGAGAGTGATATTTGGATCGGGTTAGAGGTGGGCTTTAGAGCCGTGTTGAGAGTGATATTTAGATCGGGTTGCACGCCGCAACAGGCCATATTGGCTTTATTGTTATTTGGATCGGGTTGCACGCTGCAACATGCCATATTGGCTTTTGATTAACGCTTGGGTAGGATCCGCCCTCCGGAGTATGACGTGCCAGTAATGGACATGCACAGTGATATATACACGTGCTTTGGTGAGGAGATTTTAAACCAGCCACCCGTATAATGTTGAGTCATTGTGTGGATGAAGTGGAGCATTTGAGCCAGGCACCTTGGGTGCTGAGAGTGAGTGTACTTGATGATATCATTGTGACACTATTTTGACATGTAAATCTGATATGTAGGCATAGGATGTATTTTTCTTATGTTAGACGCTAATATGACATTTTTTATGACTTGACATGTATATTTGACATGTAGGCATAGAGATGTATTCTACCTCATGCTAAACGGTAATGTGACATTTGATAACTTGACATGTACATTGACATGTAGGTATATAGATGTATTTTCTCATGTTAGTTGGTAAACAAAAAGTCTTATCTGTTGTTGTGAATTAGAAAATACAGTTCTTTTTTATAAACTCATGTCTAAAGGATTTTCGTGGTAAGATTTGGCCTTTGAATGTTATACTTGAAAAGGATGTCTACTTTTCCGTAAATGTGAACGAGCTGAGCATAATATCTCTTGATTACCTTTATTGTCCTCATTATTTTATACGAGTTGTTTTTGGCCATTGGTGTTGGACACTGACCTTCGTCCGAGCTCGTCAGTATTTTCAACCTAAGGTTAGATTTGTTAATTATTGAGCACATGGGTTCGGTTATACTCATGTTACACTTCTACACTTTGCGTGCAGATCTTGGAGTTGATGTTGTTGTGCATGGAGGGAGTTGGCATCGAAGATGTTCCATTGCCCTTGGTAGTTTTCTGTTTATATATATTTCAATTAGATGTTATAATTTTGTTTTATACTAGCTTTGTAAATCTAAAGTCTTAGTAGCTCATGACTTGTTCTACCGATAATTGAGTTATTGTATAAAATTTAGTTATTTCACTTCTTGACTCTTATCTTTGTTATTAGAATTGTGCTGATTGTTATTTGGCTTACCTAACGGGTTGAGTTAGCTGTCATCACGACTAGGTGGATATTGGATCATGATAGCTTTAGCTTTTCATTTCATATTTTAAGACATTGAGTAGCCTAATTTGATGATTTATGACTGTCACACCTCCTTTTTCCGCCCCCGCGAGGGGTGAAGGAGTTTTTCCAATTAAAGGACAATCGAAACGGGATTTGTTTATTTATTTCAGAGTCGCCACTTGGGAGAGTTAGGGTGTCCCAAGTCACCAATTTAATCCCGAATCGAGGAAAAGAATGACTCTGTATTACAGTCCGCGAACCAGAAATCCGGATAAGGAATTCTGTTAACCCGGGAGAAGGTGTTAGGCATTCCCGAGTTCCGTGGTTCTAGCACAGTTGCTCAACTGTCATATTCGGTTTGTTTATCTGATTTTATACAATTATGAGCTCATGTGCAAGTTTTAACTTTTAACCGCTTTCGTCATTATTATTATATATTTTTTTTAAGAATTGCAACATCATGGAAATACATCTCCAACCACGTCACATCAATGCACCCGTGGTTGTTGGCACATTTCAACTCTGTTGAGATTTGGATTTGGGTCACGTAGATGTGCACCCGAGTTTTAAGAAAATTAAATTATTAAAAGGCGTGCCTAAAGCGACTAGCGTATCATTTACTTTGGGTAGGGCCGTGAAATTTTGCTAAACGGTTCATCCCGAAGTCTAAGCAATTTTAAAGCAAATATTTACCGAGGGCCCCACAATTTTGTATTTTTATTCGGTGAGACTCATCTCATTCTTATTTTTTAAAGGAATTTGCAACGTCATGGACATGCATCTCAGACCACGTCACAATCAATGTACCCGTGATTAGAGACACATTTCGACTCCGTTGAGATTTGGATTTGGGTCACATAAATGTGCACCCGAGTTTAAGAATGTAATTTAATTAAATCGCGTCTAAAGAGTCTAACGCGTTATTATCTTTGGGAAGGCAGTGAAATTCACTAAAGTCCATCCCGAATTCTAAGTATTTATTATGACCAATTATTGAGGGCCCCGCAATTTGCATTTTTATTTGGCGAGGCTCGTCTTATTATTTATTTATTTTTTAAAAAAGATAATCTTAGAATGACTACATTTTTTTATTTTTCGTTTTTCTCTAAAATAAATGAAGAAAATGTCCTACTTTATTTACATACTTTCGAGTTATTATAGTTAAGTTTCGAAAGTGAGTCGTTTAAAGAGTTTACATGGGCAGCGCATAGAATGTTCTACATACAGACAGTAAAAGAAAGAAAAGACTACATTAAACTACAACTTCAAATCTTTCTCATTTTTTTGCATTCATGTTTCGAGTAGCTTACAAGATGAACCAGTGTATCGTTTGTGTACCTGGTATTGTCAATACAAGAAGAAGAAGGTCAGCAAAGTAGTATGTAACACAGCAACATACAACAGCAGAAAGCCCAACACAGTAGCTTCAACACCTCAATCTAGAAATCCCAGCAACACGGAGAAAACTAGTAAAAATGGAGAAGAAAAATAGTGCGAAAATCTCTCTTTATTTTTTCTTTCTAGATTTGAACTCTCTATGGTGTTCTTCCGCTCTCAATATTTCAGAAAATTTGGTTCTATCTTTTTTACTCTCTCCAAAATGAATTCTGTCCCTGTATATTCTATGTATCCAGAGTGTATATTGAGTATATACTGCTCTCTCCGCCCCCTCTTTTTTTCTTCTCTCTATCTAGTTTTTCCTCTTTTTTCCCACTCCCTTCTTCCTAAATTTTCTCTTCTATTTATAGCAAAATTTTTGAAATTTTCAGATTTATTTTTTTAATTAAAAGAAATCCCACTTACAAATTGCTTTTATTATTTTAGAAAAAGAAATCCCACCTTTATTTACTTTTATTTTTAAAATTCCAACTTTAATTACTTTATCTTATTTAAAATCCCACTTTTTATTTTTTTAAAAGAGAATCTCACTTTATTTAACTTTTTTTAAAAAAAAAACAAACCACTATCTTTTCTTTTTCTTTCAAAAATGTACTTTCAATTACTTTAAATTTTTAAAATTTTCAGATACCTTTATATTTATTTTTTAATTCCAACATTCTTTTACTTTTTAAATTTTTAAAAATTTCCACAAAACTTTTTATTTTTTTAAATTTTCTACATTCTTTTACTTTAAAAAAAAAAGAGAATTCCACATATTTTTTATATATTTTTTTTTATTCAATACTTCCCTTTTTCTTATTTTTTAAATCATTCCCGAAATTATTATTTTTGTTTTACAAAAAATATTTTAGGATTTTTTTATATAAAAGAAACAAAAAATAATAATAAAAATATTAATAGTGATAATTCAGCTTTTAATTTTTTGGTATGTTTATCCTATAATAAAAAGTGTAATAAAGCTAAAATAATAGTAGGTTAAAACCTCCTAAAATATTTACATAAAAGAAGTGATAAAAAAAATTAAATGTTGTCAAAAATTAGGTGTTCACAACTGCCCCTTTTTGCTCGAAAACACGAAGAGCTTTCGGGCAAAGATAAAGTGAACAATGCGACTAATTTTTGATCATATCGTTATTCAAAATAGGAAGAAAATAAAAAAGGAAAGGCGCAACCGAGTCCTGGTTTTGGACAGACTACATATCCCTGGTTATAAGGGAATCAGGTCGCGTGTAGTTCAGAAAGTTTTGGTAGCTGGGACTACCATGGGATTGCGATGTTACTGTTACTGCTGTTGCGTGGTGTTACCACTACTTTTCGATCTCCTTATTACACCATTGCTAGAAAGAAAACAAGAAGTTATACTAAGTTATGATCTATGAATTACAAAGATTTATTCTCGAGCTTGGTCATGTGATTGTTGCTGCCTTGTTGCTTTGTGTTTCCTCTGGTATTTCTTTACTTCTAGCTCGACTTGTGGTCTTCCTTTTGATTTTTGCTGGGGATTTTTGTTGTAACCCTCTGCTTTACTGACTTCAAACTTCAATGTATTCTCCTGTTCCGCAAGTGGGCTCCTGACTCCACCTTGACTTTTGAAAGATGACACAACCTCCATTCTCCAGGCGGGCTCCTGACTTCTTCAACAATCTTGGAATTTAACGCCATTCCTCTCTTCAGGCGGGCTCCTTACTTCAACTTTAAAAATAAAATGTCATTCCTTTCTTTAGGTTGGCGAGATTTCAACAACTTTTAAAAATAAAACACCTTTCCTCTCTTCAGGCGGGCTCCTGACTTTGACAACAACTTTTAAAAATAATTCAGCCTCCATTCTCTAGGCGGGCTCCTGACCTCAACAACAACTGAACATTGATAATCTTAAGAAAACTAAAAAAAATGACTCCCTTTTTTTCAAATTCAAACTTCTTCTTTTTTCAAATTATCCTAGGAGAAAATTCATCAGACTAGATTTTGATCCTAGGAGAAGATTCATCCGACTAAGATTTTATTATATTATCTTGGGAGAAAAATTCCATCGGACCAAGATTTTGACTCTAGGAGATAAATCGTCAAACTAGGTCCATTTTGTTGTGATCTTAGGAGAAAGATTCATCGGACTAAGATTTGATATCTTAGGAGAAAATTTCATCGGACTAAAATTTCTATCTTAGGAGAAAAATTCATCGGACTAAGATTTGATATCTTAGGAGAAAAATTCATCAGACTAAAATTTGATATCTTAGGAGAAAGATTCATCGGACTAAGATTTGATGTCTTAGGAGAAAATTTCATCGGACTAAAATTTCTATCTTAGGAGAACATTCATCGGACTAAGATTTGGTATCTTAGGAGAAAATTTCATCGGACTAAGATTTGATATCTTATCTTGGGAGAAAAAAATTCCATCGGACCAAGATTGTGACTCTAGGAGATAAATCGTCAAACTAGGTCCATTTTGTTGTGATCTTAGGAGAAAGATTCATCGGACTAAGTTTTCTATCTTAGGAGAAAAATTGATCGGACTAAGATTTGATATCTTAGGAGAAAAATTCAGCGAACTAAGATTTGATATCTTAGGAGAAAATTTCATCGAACTAAGATTGTATCGGGAGGGAAATTCATCAGATTAGGACTTTTTATCCTAAGAGGAAAATGTAAAGATCAATGATTTGAGAAACTTACCTTTGTAATTTCTTCTTTTCTTTTCTTTTTCCTTTGCGTTGCTTTGTTCTTGCTTGCTGGGGATAATACCACTGGGGGAGTCTCCTTTCTTCCCCTCCTTCAAATTTTTTTTTCTCTCAACACTGCTGGGGATAAAAGTGTTATCTTCTTGGGATAACGTTGTTGAGGATAACGCTGCTGGGGAATTTTATTCCTTCAAATCGATGCTTCATTCTTCTGGAAGCTGTTGGGGATGATAATGGCTTTTGCTTTTTCTAAACACCAGTTTCATCTTTTTGGTTCTGTCCGCTGGGGATACAACTCCTTTTATTAAAACTTATTGTGTTGGGGGCAACACTGGTTCAAAGACCACTTCCTTTGAGACTGGTGTTATCTTTATTCTTCCCCGAATGGGTACCTGACTTCCAGAAAATTTTCTAAATGAAAGGAAAATTTTCTGCCCCAGTTTGACAATCTCCCTTATGGCATGCATTTCCGACATCAATGCCATTTCCTTTACCTGTTTCAAATCAAACAAAATTTGTTAGTTTAAAGTGCGGTAGTTGGTTGCGATACTCCACTGGGATGGCTTTTCCCTTTCTCCTTCCTTGCTCTGCGTTCCACAACTTGTTGGGGATGATATTATTTACTGGGGATAATCTCTTTCTGCTGGGGATATCCCTCTTCTTTTGTGGCATAGCTCGGAAACTGGCATTTCCCCGACCTTTTAGTCTTGCATGAATTTCCCAAATCATGCCCATTGCTCTTCTTGATTTGTCCACAGGCCTTGGCCTTGAGGTTTATAACCTTTGATTTCGGCAAGGATATCCCTCTTGACACTCGTTGATCCTTTTGTCAATCTCCTTTTGCTGGAGATATCTTTCTTGACACTGGCCTCGCGCTTGTTCCTTCCTGACTATACCACTTGGATGTACTAGTCAGATCTCATCTTGCATGATTGGAAAGTTGATGGCAGATTTTGAAGTCATTACTCGTTCTGACCAAACAGACTCTATTGGGGAATTTTTCTATGAAAGGAGAAAGATAAAAAGGAACAGAATAAATGACAAAGGAAAGAGATGACTCTCTAATGAGGAAACTATAAAATAAAAACCTATCAAATGTGGATACCAACTCTAATGGTCATGACATGCACATATGGCCTGTCCTTCGTCGTTAATCGCTTTTCACAACTTTTGTCTGGTAATTTCCATCTGATTCTCAATCTTTATTCGACTTGTAGTGCCTGAAGGGTTTTCACTGTCAAGCCTCTCTCATTTTTTTTAAACTTTCATCGCCTTATGGTGCCCGTGAAGATTTTCACCGATAAGACTCTCTCATTTGTATCACTTTCCAGCTGGGGATTTGGAGTGTTGCCGGTATGACTCTTTCTGCTGGGGATTAGAGTCCTTTCTGCTGTGGAACAGAGTGTTATGTTCACCGGCAAGACTTTCATTTGTCTGACTTGACATCTTTTGAAGACTGATCAGAAGGTCTTTCTTTGGACCGTAATGTGGGTTTTGGATAGGCTAGAAAGAAAGGGTATTAAAGGCTCAAAAATAAATTTGGGGTTCAAAATTATAACCTTCGGAACCATATTTGTTTACAACAAGCGCAACTCTTGCCCCAGTTTTTAGTTTGGGGATTTTTATTTTTGTTATACTATGTTATACTATGCACATTATGCACCCTATGACCGAGCCGTGAGGCGCCTACGTATCCTCTTTTAGGAATCAGGTCAAACGTAGTTCCCAATTCCTCTGTTTTCTTCTGACTTTCTTTTGTTTTTGTTTTTTTGTTAGCATTTTTCTTTTCTTTTCTTTTTTTTTCTTTTTATCTTCCATGTTTTGTGTTTTTAACCTGTTGTTACCGATTTCGAATGAGGGGTATGAAAGAAAAATAAATAAAGCTCAAAAGGGGTAACGAAGGATAAAGTGTTTAGGTAGCAGAACAAAATGCCTTCGTCATTCCAGTCTTCAAAACGTGTCAAGTGCAAACAACACAATTAAACATTGCAACATTAAATATCCACGAATTCACCTTTTTATTTGTAATTTTGAAAACAACGCTGGGCAATACTCTCACTTTCATCACCACGAACGGCCCCCTTGTCAATATGGATAATTTGCTTTTACAGTTTTCTTTATGTTTTACCTCACCCCAGTTTCACACGGTTCGGGCTTCAAATGATCTCAAACTGTTCTTATTTTCAAAGGGGTCCCGATCATCCCCAAATGGCTTTACGATCAACTTTTAAGATTAGGCCTAAACTGTGCGCGCATGTCATGTCACTAGAATCGGCGTTGAACAAAAGCAAAACAAAAGGGTAAAGAAAACTAAACAAAGAAGATGACTGGAGATAATTAAAGACCGGAATTTGCATTTAGACAAACGGTAGAACTGTTTAAACAACAAAATAAACAGTTACAACCCTAAAACCAAACCAGATAACACCACATTAGGTAGTAGACAAGTAAAAGGATAAGGGGGTTTGACCACAAGACAATATCCGGATTACAACCCTGAAATAATCCGGACGACAGAAATGACAACAAAATAAACCACCAAAACTCCTCTCTGGCTGACCAGGAGATGGAGCTCCTTTCCAATTGCCAAACACGGTGTTTTAGCCATTGAGTTCTGCATCATCATTGCCAAGACCATTACCAACTTCAATATCATTATCATCAGTTAACAGCTTCCCGGGATGACTCTCAAACTCCATGTCACCAGGCATCCTCCCCATAAAGTGTGCATCATGATGTGCAAGTAAAGGATTCTGCGCGATATTCTGGGTGTCACTATCTTGGATCACAATTAGATTTTCCTGGATCATCCTTTCTATTTCTCTTTTCAAATCCCGACAATTTTCAACATTGTGCCCCTGGGCATTGGAATGGTATTCACACCTTTTAGAAGAGTCAAAGCTTCTTGCACGTGGGTCCACATGATTTGGAGGAATAGATGCAATCATGTCGTGATGCTTTAACCTCTCAAATAAGCTTTCATAGGACTCTCCTATTGGTGTAAATTATCTTTCAACCTTCGTTCCCCTTTATACCTCTGGCTTGGATGTGGGTTATAGGGCACCTGAAAGTTATGTGGAGGCTTCTGGAGATTTTGTGACGCTCGTGCTCGCCTTCTGGGGTGTTTTGGTGGCCGGGCAACATACTGAGGTGGAACAATAGAGTGTTGTGGGTTCTGAGGGGGATAATATTGCTCAGGGGATTCATAGAAAACTTGAGGAGGCTGCTCATACCTTCGAGATGTTCTCCTAGGACCTCTTCTTGACCCTGATGTCATCATGATTTCTTCAATCTTCTCATTTGTGTCGCAAAAATTATCAGACTCAACCCGGACAGCGTGAGTTGCAGCTTTAAAAATTGCTTGACTTATAATATTTCCTGTCTTAAGACCATTCTCTATAATTTCTCCTATTTTGATTGCTTCCAAGAAGGATTTGCCAACTACGGACATCATGTTCTGAAAGTAATCTGGCTCTTGCGCTTGAAGGAAGACAGTTATTAGCTCGTGGTCATCCATGGGTGGCTTAACTCGAGCTGCTTGCTCTCTCCATTTAATGGCATATTCCCTGAAACTTTCACTTGGTTTCTTCTTCAGGTTTGAAAGGGAAATGCGGTCTGGGGCAATGTCGATGCTGTATTAGAATTGTTTGACAAAGGCTTGTGCCATGTCGTCCCAGTCATACCAGCGAGACGTGTCTTGATCCATAAACCATTCGGAAGCTACTCCCGTATGGCTTTCCACAAAATAAGCCATCAACAATTTTTCATTTCTTCCCGCACCTCTCAGTTGATTGCAATACCTTTTCAGGTGGGCAATGGGATCTCCATGTCCATCGTACTTTTCAAATTTGAGAGTCTTGAAACCAGGCGGCAAGTGGACATCGGGGAACATACATAGATCTTTGAAGGCAACACTCTTTTGACCAGACAACCCTTGCCTGTTTTTCAACCATTGTTCTAAGCTTTTCACTCTTTGGGTCATTTCTTTTTGTACCATCTTTCGGGCAGGCTCTTCAATCTTTGCAGGAAGATCAAACGAGTACGGGTGGTACTTAGGAGAGTGGTACTGCTCTTGTTGTGTCGCAAATTGTGACTCATGACGAGGCTGTCCTTGCCCACTGGCCCATGCTTGACACACTCCGGTCATTTGCTGTTTCAGTATTCTATTTTTCTCCGGCACAGTAGACTCTTGTTGAACCCTCTGACTCTGAGTCTCTGGAGCATTTGTAACAACTTTGATGTCAGTTATCATTTTCTTTGGATCTTGTGTTTCCATCTTACCACAAACCGACCAACTCAAATTTCTTCACAATTCAAAACAAAACATGTTAGAATGGACTCAGTCGGTTCTTATTACTAGCAACATCTTTTTCCTTTTTTCTCGATTTTTTTTTTCAATTTTTTTTGTTGTTGTGGTCGAATCTTATAGAGATTGCCTACGTATCATGACCCCGCATGAATCAGACCTTGCGTAGTTCGGACCAATAAAAGATAAACAATAATAAATATTTTTTTTAATTTTCATATTAAAACAAACTGGGTTTCAAAGGTTTGAAGATGACCTACAAACTCGAGAATCAAACAACCCACATATTCTAATCAAAAGATTTACAAACTCAAAAACAAAAGGCCAGCTTCCTTTCTCTGTTTGACAAATGCAACCGAACGGTTATTTTTGCAAACGTGGCCCCTTCCAAATTTCACATGAATTTTGAGGCCGGGGAGGGTTATTTTACGACACTTTACCAACTTGTCCGTTGTTTTACGAAAATAGCCTTTCGACAACTGAAAGATACTCTAAGGCTATTTCGGCAAGAACGGTTTAAGACGCGGCCGAAGCTGGCTCGACTTATTTTTGACTAAAAATTCAAACGGTATTCACTTGACCGCTGACTCTTTGTTTTTTTTTCTTTTCAAATTACAATAAAACCTGGTGTTGCAAACACGACCCTTCAGCGCCTCGGGGACGAAGATTTTTAAGGCTGTGTGGGTCAACTGGACCAAAATTCCTAAACATGACCCAAAAGGTGGTTGTTTATGCAAAGTCAGCCTTCCGGCGTTCCTTTCGGGAACATTCGGCTATGTTTTGACAAAACAACATCACCTGACTTATTTATGACTCTTTTTATCATTTTTCAAATTACAAAAACTCAATATTGCAAACATGGCCCGTCAACGTCTCGGGGACGAAGATTTTTAAGGTTGTGTGGGTCAACTGGACCAAATCTTAAAAAATGACCCAAAGGTGGCTGTTTATGCAAAGTCAGCCTTCCGGCGTCCCTTTCGGGAACATTCGGCTATGTTTTGACAAAACAGCGTCACCCGACTTCTTTATGACAGAATTAAAATTTTGACATGTTTTTTTTCTTTTTATTATTATTTATTTGTTTTTGGCTATTTTAGCAAAAGGTGGGGTTGGACCCGATGAGGGTTGCCTACGTATCTCACATCCGGTGAGAATCAAACCCGCGTAGTTCGGGCAGGTCATAAATAAATAAATGAACTAACTTTTTTTTTAAATTTTTTGAAGAAAAGACTTATAAAGAAGAAAGGGAGCATTTTTGCAAAGAAGGATTTCTAAGAAAATATTTTTGGAATTTTACTTTCAGTGAAAGAAATGCTTCTAAAAGTATTTTTTTTTGAATTTTCTTTTCAATTTTGAAAGAAGAAGGAAAATATTTTCGGATTTTTTATTTTATTATATATATATTAAATAATTAAAAAGACTTTCTAAAGAAGTCAATAATGAAAAATATTTTTGGATTTTTTGTTTTGAAAATTGGGGGTCTAAAAAACTTTTCTAGACTTTTTGGCAAGACAAATATTTTACAACAAATAAAGATATATATACATTTTTTGGAAATAAAGAAAAACTTTTTGGATTTATATATATATATTTGCAACAAATAATAAAACCACTTTCAACGCCTGACTCTTTTTATTTTTTTTATTTTGGCATTTTCACAAACAAATAAATAAAAAAAAAACATTTTAAAAACAAGACTCTTTTTCATTTTCATTTTTATGGCAAGACAAACTATTTTTTTTCTATTTTTTTTTTTTGAAAAACAAGACAGAACAACGCTTTTTTTTTTCTATTTTTCCTTTGCTTTTAATAAAACAAACTAATAAGACATTTTTTTTTCATTTTCTCAAAATTTCGGCAGAGTTTTGACAGTATTTGGGCATTGTGTTTTTTTCAAAAATAAACAATCAATTCCCTAACTGCTATTTCTTTTCTTTTTTCAATTTCAACATATTATTCCTGATATTCAAAAGTTAGTCAACACACAAGTCCGAATCAAATAAATGCGCAAGTAGCTGCAAGTAAGATGCATCAGGATGGTCATTTTCATTTTTTGGTACACCTGTCCTAGACAGACCCAACCCCTGTGTTGAGCCTCCAAAGTCAAGTGCACGTGATGCAAACAAACGTTCCTACTAGGGATCCGGCATGAAGCTGAGTTATTCTAAGTGAAAAACCTGAGGCATATTGTTCTAGACCTAGCTTACCCAAGTGGACAGCTTGAGCCGGAGTGGGGGCAATGTACCGGGAGCACGAAAGTCTACCCGGCCTAGTTACTTGTCCCAACTTCGTCTTATTTGGTATGAGTTCTAATAGAAAGGTGGGCCACGCGCACGTGTGCACCATAAATTCAGAGGACTCAGAAAGAAGAAGGGTTTCGTAGCAGTTTTATATACATAATTCAGATAATATTAAAGCGGTAAAAAGCAACATTTAGCACATTAAGCATAAACATGTAAAAATCAGATAATAAATAAAGCCAACTATAACAGTTATTTTAAGCTCGAATTTCTAACCCTGAACCAGTGGTTCTGGGTTACTAGGTCCCCAGCGGAGTCGCCAGAGCTGTCACACCTCCTTTTTCCGCCCCTGCGAGGGGTGAAGGAGTTTTTCCAATTAAAGGACAATCGAAACGGGATTTGTTTATTTATTTCAGAGTCGCCACTTGGGAGATTTAGGGTGTCCCAAGTCACCAATTTAATCCCGAATCGAGGAAAAGAATGACTTTGTATTACAATCCGCGAACCAGAAATACGGATAAGGAATTCTGTTAACCCGGGAGAAGGTGTTAGGCATTCCCGAGTTCCGTGGTTCTAGCACGGTCGCTCAACTGTCATATTCGGTGTGTTTATCTGATTTTATACAATTATGAGCTCATGTGCAAGTTTTAACTTTTAACCGCTTTCGTCATTATTATTATATTTTTTTAAGAATTGCAACATCATGGAAATACATCTCCAACCACGTCACATCAATGCACTCGTGGTTGTTGGCACATTTCAACTCTGTTGAGATTTGGATTTGGGTTACATAGATGTGCACCCGAGTTTTAAGAAAATTAAATTATTAAAAGGCGTGCCTAAAGCGACTAGCGTATCATTTACTTTGGGTAGGGCCGTGAAATTTTGCTAAACGGTCCATCCCGAAGTCTAAGCAATTTTAAAGCAAATATTTACCGAGGGCCCCACAATTTTGTATTTTTATTCGGTGAGGCTCATCTCATTCTTATTTTTTAAAGGAATTTGCAACGTCATGGACATGCATCTCGGACCACGTCACAATCAATGTACCCGTGATTAGAGACACATTTCGACTCCGTTGAGATTTGGATTTGGGTCACATAAATGTGCACCCGAGTTTAAGAATGTAATTTAATTAAATCGCGTCTAAAGAGTCTAACGCGTTATTATCTTTGGGAAGGCAATGAAATTCACTAAACAGTCCATCCCGAATTTTAAGTATTTATTATGACCAATTATTGAGGGCCCCGCAATTTGCATTTTTATTTGGCGAGGCTCGTCTTATTATTTATTTATTTTTAAAAAAAGATAATCTTAGAATGACTACATTTTTTTATTTTTCATTTTTCTCTAAAATAAATGAAGAAAATGTCCAACTTTATTTACATACTTTCGAGTTATTATAGTTAAGTTTCGAAAGTGAGTCGTTTAAAGAGTTTACATGGGCAGCGCATAGAATGTTCTACATACAGACAGTAAAAGAAAGAAAAGACTACATTAAACTACAACTTCAAATCTTTCTCATTTTTTTGCATTCATGTTTCGAGTAGCTTACAAGATGAACCAGTGTATCATTTGTGTACCTGGTATTGTCAATACAAGAAGAAGAAGGTCAGCAAAGTAGTATGTAACAGCAACATACAGCAGCAGAAAGCCCAACACAGTAGCTTCAACACCTCAATCCAGAAATCCCAGCAACACGGAGAAAACTAGTAAAAATGGAGAAGAAAAACAGTGCGGAAATCTCTCTTTGTTTTTTCTTTCTAGATTTGAACTCTCTATGGTGTTCTTCCGCTCTCAATATTTCAGAAATTTGGTTCTATCTTTTTTACTCTCTCCAAAATGAATTCTGTCCCTGTATATTCTGTGTATCCAGAGTGTATATCAAGTGTATACTGCTCTCTCCGCCCCCTCTTTTTTTTCTTCTCTCTATCTAGTTTTTCCTCTTTTTTCCCACTCCCTTCTTCCTAAATTTTCTCTTCTATTTATAGCAAAATTTTCGAAATTTTCAGATTTATTTTTTTATTTTTTTTAATTAAAAGAAATCCCACTTACAAATTGCTTTTATTTTTTTAGAAAAAGAAATCCCACCTTTATTTACTTTTATTTTTAAAATTTCAACTTTAATTACTTTATCTTATTTAAAATCCCACTTTTTATTTTTTTTAAAAGAGAATCTCACTTTATTTAACTTTTCTTTAAAAAAACAAACCACTATCTTTTCTTTTTCTTTCAAAAATGCTACTTTCAATTACTTTAAATTTTTAAATTTTTCAGATACCTTTATATTTATTTTTTAATTCCAACTTTCTTTTACTTTTTAATTTTTTAAAAATTTCCACAAAACTTTTTATTTTTTTAAATTTTCTACATTCTTTTACTTTAAAAAAAAAAGAGAATTCCACATATTTTTTATATATTTTTTTTATTCAATACTTCCCTTTTTCTTATTTTTTAAATCATTCCCGAAATTATTATTTTTGTTTTAAAAAATATTTTAGGATTTTTTTATATTAAAAAAAAAATAATAATAAAAATAATAGTGATAATTCAGCTTTTAATTTTTTGGTATTTTTATCCTATAATAAAAAGTGTAATAAATCTAAAATAATAGTAGGTTAAAACCCCCTAAAATATTTACATAAAAGAAGTGATAAAAAAAATTAAATGTTGTCAAAAATTAGGTGTTCACAATGACTATCATACGTGGTCCATTTTGATTTTCGGAAAGTTTAAAGGTAATTTTTTCAAAGAAAATTTGATTTTAAAACTTAAGAATTATTGGAGTTGAACACGGTCAGCATTATTAGTAAACGATTGGTGTTTGAACAATTTCGGAAGGTTCATATAATAATTTTACTTTTACGCATATTTGGTTGGGGTCCCAGGTGTCCGAGGCTGTTTCGGTGCTTATTATGGAAAGTTGGAAAATTGAGTTTACAAACATTGAAATCTTTGAATTTTGAAGCTTGATTCTTGATTGTAGATGTTATTTTGAAGTTTTGATCTTGCGAGCGAGTTTATATGAGGTTTGTATAGTTGTATGGATGTTTGGGGTGGGGACCGTGGGGCCCAGGTGAGTTTTGGGGTGGTTTTCAGCATTTTTGCACAAATTGCAGCAACTAATCTGCTGATGGTGTGATGTGCATCGCGAACGCAGAGCTTGTCTTGCGTTCTCGAAGGGTTATTTAGGATGGGAAGATTTTACTCTACGCTAACACGAAGGTGAGCTCGCGAACACGATGGCCTGAGGGGAATTGGCCTTCGTGAACGCGGCTGCCGATTTGCAAACGCTTAGGCTTGGGCACTTAGGGCTGGTGGATCTTTCTTCATCGCGAATGTGACAACAGTGTCACGAACATGGAGGCTTGGGGGCGACAGCCTTCTCGAACGTGTGAAGACCTTTCCGAACGTGAAGATCAGTCGATTATTGGGCATCGCGAATGCGAAGAACACATGACACCCTGGTATATAAAGGGCTGAAAATCGGGATTTAGTCACTTTTCATCATTTTTGAGACCTATGTCATGATTTGAGGAGATTTTTTGAGGATATTTATCCCAAATTATAAAGTTAAAATTTTTTACTTAGTTTTGATTTATTTTCAAGAATTTTCACAGATTTTCATTCCTAAATCTAGTGTAGAAATTGGAATTTTGGAAAAAAATTTATGAGGCTTAATTTTGAGAATTCGATTTGAGGTCCATACTTGATTTAAATCACCTATTTGGACTCGGGGAAGAATGAGAGAATGAAAATTGGTCTTAATTTCGAATTTCAACTATGTAGGCCCGGGTTGACTTTTTGTATATTTTTTCAAATATGTACAAGATTGAACCTTTTTGATACTAGGATAGTTTGTAAAGCTTGGACATTTTTGATTTATTTGAATATTAATTGACTAGATTCAAGTGGTTTGGAGACGTGTGCAAAAAGGAAAAGCGGTATTGGAGGGTCAATTTGTGCCAGAAAGAGGTAAGTATCTTGGTTAACCTTGATTTGAGGAAATTAGAATGTAAATGTATCTTATTGCTACATATTATATGTTTGGGGGGCGGCTTATATGCAAGGTGACGAATGTATATGCGTTTTACTATGGTTTAAGCATGCATGTAGAACTAGCTTTTTTACATCTTGTTGTTTTATGTATTATGTATTTCATGTTTAATTAGATTGTGAAACTCTTTGACTATTCTTATTCTGTTAATAGCGATGTTGAGCTTATTGTGATATTGCATAGTAAGACTATTGAAATGTTGATTTTTCTAGTGGTGCAAAAGTGATGACTATTTTTCATATGGCGAGTTATGTTCAATCACTCTTCACAATATTGTTTGTGCTTCCCATCTTGCTTGGTACTACTTTATATGTTTATGCTTGGAAAAGAAGAGTAAATTGCATGAAGGGTATTTTCGTGCTTGTGAAAAAGAGTGGCTATGAACGAAGGGTGCTTCCGTGCTTCTTCATATTATTACTATTGCATGAAGGATGTTTCTGTTCTTGTGAGAAGAGTGAATATGCACGAAGGGTGTTTCCGTGCTTGTGCGTATGAGAGTAAAAACACGAAGGGTGATTCCATGTCATTTGATTGATATCTCTTCTTCCTTGCTTTAACTATACGAATTGAGAACTTGGCTATGTTTGTTTCATGGTTGCTTTATCTAATTCTTGGACTTGAATTATTGTGAAAGGCTTGTTTGGTATTTTAAAATTATAGTCATTACGTTCCTTAATTGCTTCTTTCATTGTCTCTAGTATTATTACTTCTTGCTATTACGCTTTTTATCTTTCTCGTTATTTTTTTCCGTACTAGCTATTTTCTTTTATTTCCCTTATTGCTCTATCTCTTGTTATTTTTTCTCGTTATATCACTGCATAGGTTTATGCGTAGGTGTCTTATCTTCGCCTCGTCAACCTCGTCGGAGTTAGGCTTGACACTTACTGAGTATATTAGATCGGTTATACTCATACTATAATTCTGCACTTCTTGAGTAGATTTTGGCACCGGACTTAGTGGTACTCAAAGGTCGGACTAGCTTGCTTGATTAAGGAGACTCGAGGTAGTGTTGCACTCTCGTCCACAGGCCTTGTTGTCACCCATCTGTTAGACTTTCTACTGTTTATTCGTACCAAATAGTGTATTTATAATTTCAAACGTTGTATTTAATAATTTTGTAAAAGCTCATGTACTCAGTGATACTCGTTCTAGGAGGTTTTAGACGGTTGTTGGTTCTAGTCTTGTTATTCATTACTAAGCTTTATCCTTTATTATGATATCATGGTGTTTTATGCTTACTTTTGATCCTTCATTCCCGTTAAGTTTGACTTATCTAGCAAGTGGTGTTAGGTACTATCACGACTCTCTTAGTTGAAAATTTGGATCGTGGCAATATTGTGATTAGCTCATCTACAACAAGGGTAAATATGTACATGCATAACACAAAGCCTGGTACAAACCCATGGTAATTTGGTAACGAGGAACTCATACGGTCTTCTTCTATGATATGATTCTCACATTTATGACACCTTTTTTCGTATATATCCTCTATGCTATTCATATATTTATTTGACATGAATTCTTTTCTAATAAGAATTTTAATATTTCAAAAAATCAAACTAGTCTATAAAGTAAATCTAATATTAAAATGTATGTGTAGGCGTATAAAATTTGTGATATTTAAATTGGTAAATTAATTTGGACTATATCAAGATATATTGGTCCAGATAAATATTATGGGCTAATATATAAATAAATTAATTATATAAGCCCAATATATATGGATTAAATAAATAAAACTTAATCCATCGGGCTAGCCTATTTAATTGGGCTAAAGTGATGAGCCCACTTCATTAAGCCCAAGATGACATCTTCCTAGAGGCCCAGTATCATGTCACGTGTCAAATGACGTGGCGTGCCAAGTCAAACGGGAGAGCCAATAGGATCATGCCACGTGTCAAAATGACAAGGCATGCCAAGTCACATTAAAAGGCCATTGAAATCGTGCCACGTGTGCAAGTGACATGTTCTGGCCAGTCAAATGCCGCCATGTCACACTTCAATTTGATTGGTCGGAAAGAGTTTGTTCTTATCATAACTCTTCCTTTCAACAACTATAAATAGGGGTCTTCATAACTCAGAAAGACACCAGAAGTTATAACAAGAAGCAAGAAAGAGCTCGTGGATCAAACGCTGCAAATTTCTCCACAAGTGTCAAGCTTCAAGTTCAAGTTCAAGAAATCAAGTTCAAGTTCAAGAATAAAGAACAAATCAAGGTCAAGTTCAAGTTTAAGAACAAGATCATCGTTTGTGGCAACAAATACATATTCAAGATCAAGCTCAAAGGCCCTTGAATTTATTTACTATTGAAAAGAAGAATCAGAGGATTCATAGAGATTGTACACTCAAATATTTGAAATAAAATACTACGATTGTTGCGATATTTTTCGGTCTTGATTTTATTTTCTCGACGCAAATTTATTGTCTACAAATTCTGGCACGCCCAGTAGGACAATCTCTACCTCTCATCTCAACTTTTCAATCACCAAATTTCAAGAACATTGAAATGGCTTCGAAGAAAATCAACTCCAGATCAACATCCACCAAGGCTGTTAACTCCATGTTCTATGCTGATGTGGAAAACATCCTCAATGTCACCTTTGGAAGCTTCGGACCAGTTACGAGGAGAAAAGCAAGCTCTTTAGGACAACAAGCACCCCAAGTGCCGTCCGCATCAACCCCTGTTTTCGGATCTTCATCCTCAAAAGGAGCAAGATCTTCTACAAACGCATCTGAAGGAGGAAGCGATGTTGCTGAAAAGATCAAGAAAAATCTTGCTCTGCTTGACCTCTCCGGCTCCAAGCACTCTGTTGTGAAGGAAGATGATGATGCTTCAAGCGATGGATCCTCCCCACTTACACCACATAGCGTGAGCCAGTCAAGGATCAATCTGTGTGAAAATCCATGCTACTCTCCGTCATCGACGACAATCATGCAAGCCATGGTGACAAACACTTCATCTATGGAGGAGCAGTTGGCAAACTTGACGGAAGCAATCGCTGGCTTGACCAAATGCATGCAAAATCAAGAGGCTAGAATTGACAAGCTAACAGACAGGGTGGGAATCTTGATGGAAGAAGAATCTACCCATGCACCCGGCAAGCTCCCAGAAGTTCTAGAGAGTGACTCTCCCCAGTACAAGCAGCATCCACTAAGGCTATCCCTGTCTCATCTGAAGGGATGATTCCAATCGATCAACTAAAAGAGTTAATCGTAGGAACCATTAAGAACAAATATGAAGTTGCTGCCAAATCCTCCCTTACATATGCAAAGCCGTACACTGCAAGGGTCGATATGTTGAAGATGCCTGCTGGCTATCAACCTCCGAAGTTTCAATAGTTTGATGGTAAAGGTAACCCAAAGCAACATATTGCGCACTTCGTTGAGACGTGCAACAATGCTGGGACTTATGAAGATTACCTCATCAAGCAGTTTGTCCGCTCGCTAAAGGGAAATGCTTTTGACTGGTACACGGACCTCGAGGCTGGATCTATCAACAATTGGGATCAACTAGAGCAAGAGTTCCTCAATTGCTTTTATAGCACAAGACGCACGGTGAGTATGATAGAGCTTACAAATACTCGTCAACGAAAGGAGGAACCCGTTATTGACTTTATCAATCGTTGGAGGAATGCAAGCCTCAACTGCAAAGACAGGCTTAGTGAAGCTTCAAGCATAGAGATATGCATCCAAGGCATGCATTAGGGATTGCGTTACATCTTGCAAGGTATCAAGCCTAGCACATTTGAAGAACTTGCAACTCGTGCCCATGACATGGAATTGAGCATGGCTTCCGCTGGAAATGAAAGGCTACCCATCTATGAACCTCGCAAAGTGAATGACAGGGAAGAAGTCAGGAAGTGAGGCAAGTCCGTACCCAAGTCTGAAAGCAAAGAAGCTATGAATGTCAATACGTCACTTGTGAAGTTCACGACGAAGGAGAGCAAGAAGCAGAGTATGAAATCCACTTCGTTTCAAGATAAGCCAAGTGGGAAGCTGACTCTAAAAGAAATGCAAGAGAAAGAGTACCCATTCCTGGATTCTGATGTGCCAGTCATTTTTGAAGAACTCCTCGAGTTAAATCTCATCGAGCTTCTGGAGATAAAGCAACCAAATGAAGCTGGGAAAACAAATGACCCAAACTCCTGCAAATATCACCGACTTGTAAGCCACCCTCTAGAGAAGTGCTTTGTCTTCAAGGATAAAGTCATGGACTTGGCTCGCAAAAAGAAGATCGTGCTTGAAGATGAGAAAGCAAGCACAAACCAAGTCTCTATCACCTTTGGCACATTCAGTCCGGATGAATTATGTAATTTTAAAAAAAGTAAAAATGAAGAATTACTGGAGAGCGACAAAGCTGAAGTCAACCAACCTGGTGATGATGAAGGTTGGACGTTGGTGACCTGTCGTAGGCGCCACAAAAGGAGCCCCCAAAAAGAATCAGTGGAACAACCAACAAGGAAGATGATGGTAAAAAGACCAATAAAAAAGAATCCAGTTAGGCATTTGAAGAAAGCAAAAGTAGAGATGCACCACCCTCAAAAGCCATAAAATCCAGTGACCTTGGAGGAGTTTTTACCAAGTTGGGATCGCACGAAGATATCCCATGAGGGCATTGATGCCTCTTGCTGCCATGCTGACAAAGGGGAAGAAAAGAGTGATGACCTACCGTTGGCACCATCTTCGGAAAATCCCATCGAGTCCACTCCTCAAGAAGTTAATGCTTGTGAGGAAAAGGTCACGTTCACAAATGACGATCTTTTGCTAGGTGACACTCCTCATAACCGCCCATTGTACCTTGTTGGCTATATGCGCGATGAAAAGGTAAATCGGATTTTGGTTGATGGAGGATCCTCAGTGAACATTTTGCCAATCCATACTGTGAAAGAACTTGGTATTCCCATGAACGAACTCTCAGAAAGTCGTGTGATGATCCAAGGATTTAACCAAGGGGGGAAAAGAGCCATAGGCGCGATCAGGCTGGGAATTACTATTGAAGATATGCAATCAAGTGCATGGATGCATGTGATCGACGCGAAGACTTCATACAATGTTTTGCTTGGGAGGCCTTGGATACATGAGAATAAAGTTGTTCCATCTACCTACCATCAATATTTAAAATACTACGAGGGTGAAGTCGAGAAGACGGTAGTTGCTGATGATGATCCATTCACCGAGGCTGAGCCACACTTTGCCAATGCAAAGTTCTACTTGAAGAACCGCATTGTGAAGGAGCTGAAAGTTGATGATGGTACGAAAAGCAAGAATGACGAACCCATAACTAAAAGAGCTGATGTGACTATTGGTAAAGCCAAAACTGTTACTGAGGAGGTACCCGCCAACGAGAGTAAATCTCATAAAGGGGGTATTGCGTCTTATGGAAAGAAAGTAAGTCCCGCGCTCCAATATGTCCCTAAAAGGAAGAAAGACGAGGGCGGATCACATAATCTCCAAACCAAGACGCTAAGGGAGTTAACTCTTCCGATAAAACGAATTGAGGCAGTAAAGTTGTCCTCAAAGCTGCTTGCAAGGTTTGTAGCCCAAAATCGTTTGCAGAATGTGGCACTCCCTACAAATCGAACAGATGAAGGTTTCGATCCTAACGCTTACAAGTTATTTGCAAAAGCTGGATACAATCCCAACGAGCCGTCAAAGTTAGGGAAGCTTCCATCAGAAGCTGCAATGAGGCAACCCCGTGAAGGTCTGGGATACAAGCAACCGTTACTAGTGCGCATCTCAATAAGAAGGGCGAGTAGCAATTATATCACTGTAGAAGATGAATCTGCCGCTTCTAACAGGCCTTCTATCTTCGATCGGCTTGGAAAATCAACTGAGAGAACTTCTGTATTTGAGAGATTGGGTCCATTAAAGAAGGGGAATAGGTTCTAGAGAAATCATCGAAATACAAGAACACCCGCTTCACCCGAAATTCAGGAGATCTCTAAGGATTTCCAAAGTTTGGTTCCTTCCAGAATGAGGCGACAAACAAAACTGGTGGTTTCATGTGAAGAAGTACTGAAGGTAAAGCCATATATTGTGGTCTACACTAAGGAACGTAACGAAGATGAAGAAAGTGTAGGTTCTTCGTATCATATCACTGTACAAGGCGAGAATGGTGTTTCGTCTTCGATGGAAGATAATGTGGAATTGGAGGATGTTTCGCCGTGTTATCACATATCCTTCAATGATGGGGACCCTCAAGAAGATGAAGATGCGAAAGATGCTCTACCTGAACTTAAAGAAGGAGTGAAGACGATAGTTGATGCCTTAAAAGAAGTTAACTTTGGCACCGATGAGGAACCAAGACCCACCTACCTAAATGCTTTACTAGAAGCTGATGAAGAGAGCACTTATATTGAGTTACTCAAAGAATTCAGGGATGTCTTTGCTTGGAGTTACAAAGAGATGCCTGGCTTGGACCCTAAAGTAGCAGTCCATCACCTTTCAGTCAGAAATGGTGCTCGCCCTGTTAAACAAGCTCAAAGGCGTTTTAGGCCAGACTTGGTTCCCCTGATTGAAACTGAAGTTAACAAACTCATTGAAGCTGGATTTATTCGGGAAGTTAAATACCCAACATAGGTTTCAAGTATTGTCCCTGTAAGGAAGAAGAATGGCCAGATTCGAGTATGCGTTGACTTCAGGGACCTCAATAATGCATGTCCCAAAGATGAATTCCCGCTTCCTCTTCCGGAGCTGATGATCGATGCTACTACTGGTTACAAGGCAATGTCTTTAATGGGCTGTTCGTCGGGCTATAACCAAATTCGCATGGCACCAAAAGATGAAGAGCTTACTGCATTTCGCACCCACAAGGGTATTTATTGCTACAAGGTCATGCCTTTTGGCTTGAAGAATGCTGGTGCTACTTACCAAAGGGCTATGCAGAATATTTTCGACGATCTTCTCCACAAGAATGTCGAATGCTATGTTGACGACTTGGTAGTGAAATGAAGAGAGAAGGGTAACCACATGAAAGACTTGAGGATGGTATTTGAATTGCTTCGGAGGTACCAACTTAGGATGAATCCGTTGAAATGTGCCTTTGGAGTTACTTCTGGAAAGTTCCTTGGTTTCATTGTCTGCCATCGAGGGATCGAAATTGATCAAGCCAAAGTGGATGCCATTTTGAAAATGCCTGAGCCTCAAGATATCCATGAATTGAAGAGTCTGCAAGGAAAGCTAGCATACCTTAGAAGATTCATATCAAACCTGGCTGGGAGGTGCCAACCATTTAGTCACCTCATGAAGAAAGGTGTTCCTTTCAAGTGGGATCAAGCTTGTAGCAATGCCTTCGAAAGTATCAAAACCTACTTGATGAAGCCTCCAGTTTTAGCAGCTCCTATACCAGGAAAGCCATTGATACCTATACATTGCGGTGCAGGAAAGGTCTGTTGGAGCATTATTGGCCCAAGAAAATAGTGAGGGGAAAGAAAACTCTCTTTACTACTTGAGCAGGATGATGACACCTAACGAGTTGAACTATTCGCCAATTGAAAAGTTGTGTTTGGCGCTAGTCTTCTCAATTCAAAAGTTGAAGCACTACTTTCAAGCTCATGTTGTCCGTCTTGTTTCTAAAGCAAATCCCATTAAGTTAGTGATGTCAAAACCTGTTCTTAGTGATCGACTAGCGAGATGGTACCTCCAATTTCAACAATTCAAGATTTTGTACATCCCTCAAAAGGCTGTAAAAGGACAAGCATTGGCAGACTTCTTGGCAGATCATCCGACACCTGATGACTGGGAGCTAACTGATGAACTACCTGATGAGTACGCAATGGTCGTTGAAGTTCAACCCCCACGGAAGATGTACTTTGATGGTGCTGCGCATCGTGGGGGAGCCGGGGCTGGCGTAGTATTTGTCACTCCTCAAGGTGAAGTCTTGCCCTACTCCTTCACCTTGACACAACTCTGTTCCAACAATGTTGCTGAATATCAAGCATTAATACTTGGGCTTGAAATGGCCGTTGATATGAAGCAATTGCAATTGCAAGTCTTTGGTGACTCCCAGTTAGTGGTCAATCAGCTTTTGGGTAGTTACGAGGTCAAGAAGCCTGAACTACGCCCATATCATGATTACGCAAAAAAGTTGATGGGGTGGCTCAGCGATGTGACTATTCAGTATGTACCAAGGAAAGAAAATAAGAAGGCTGATGCTTTAGCTGCTCTAGCTTCATCATTAGCCCTGCCTGACCAAGCGTAAGTTACCGTCTGCCAAAAATGGGTAGTACCGCCGCCAAATGAGGTCGAAGGCGAAGAAAACTAACTCAAGCAGCTTGCTGCTGTTTCTGAAGTTGAGAAAGAAGAATGACGACAACCCATTATCAACTACTTATGCTATGGGATACTTCCAGAAAATCCGAGGAGAAGGACTGAAATCTGTCGTCGTGCACCTCGCTTCCTTTACTATAAGGATACTCTATACAGAAGGTCATTCGAGGGAGTACTCTTGTGATGCTTAGGAGAAGAAGAAGAATCTATCCAAGTTTTGCAAGAGGCACATTCTGGGGTATGTGGGTCACACCAGTCCGGACCAAAGCTCCACTTCCATATAAAAAGGATGGGATATTATTGGCCAACGATGGTAAAAGATTGCTTGGACTACGCTCGAAGATGCAAGGCTTGTCAATTCCATGCGAATTTTATTCATCAACCTCCTCAAATATTGCACCCGACTGTTGCATCCTGGACATTTGACGTTTGGGGATTGGATGTTGTTGGACCACTGCCAAAGTCCTCTGGTGGGCACCTATACATCTTGGCTGCAACTGACTACTTCTCAAAATGGGCTGAAGTTGTTGCTCTTAAGGAAGTAAAAAAGGAAAATGTTGCAAGTTTCATCCGAGTAAACATTATTTATCGCTTTGGCATTCCTCGTTACATAATAACGGATAATGGAAAGCCATTCGATAATAGGTTGATGAACAGGATTTGTGATCTCTTTGGCTTCAAGCAACGTAACTCTTCGATGTACAATTCTGCCGCCAATGGTCTAGCTGAGGCATTCAACAAGACTCTATGCAACTTGTTAAAGAAAGTTGTCTCCAAATCCAAACGAGATTGGAATGACCGTATGGAAGAAGCTCTATGGGCATATAGAACGACTCATCACACGCCAACACAGGCGACTCCTTATTCACTCGTTTATGGAGTCGAAGCCGTCTTGCTACTTGAGCGTCAAATACCTTTGTTACGACTGGCTATTCAAGAAGGGATCACTGATGAAGAAAATGCTCGACTTCGATTAGCAGAGTTGGAAGCTCTTGATGAAAAGAGATTGGAAGCTCAACAGAGTCTTGAATGTTATCAAGCTCGATTGTCTCGCGCCTTCAATAAAAGAGTTCGTCCGAGATCCTTTCAAGTAGGAGATCAAGTCCTTGTCGTTCGAAGACCCATAATTACTTCCCATAAACCTGTAGGGAAGTTCACTTCAAAGTGGGATGGGCCATATGTCGTACAAGAAGCTTATTCAAGTGGGGCTTACAAGCTGGTTGATGCAGATGGTATGGGGATCGACCCTATCAATGGCAAGTTTTTGAAGAAGTATTATCCTTGAAGTCTCCATGCTCCTCTACGTACAAGCCTAAACTGCAAGTCATGATGCTCCTCGACGTACAAGCCTAAACTGTAAGTCATGACGCTCCTTGACGCATGAGCCTAAACTGCATGTTGCTACACTCCTAGCCCGCAAGAGTATAAACTGTGTACGGCCTAAAAAAAGTCCGCTAGGTTGAAAGTCTCGAAAGAGACATCCTAGGCAAAAGTTAGGATGTAAAAAAAACGTCCGCTAGGTTGAAAATCTCGAAAGAGGCAGCCTAGGCAAATCTACCCAGTCTGAACTACGGTATGACTTGATCCTCTTCACCAAGGTATGTAGGCAGCTTAGAGTTTCATTCTAAGTTTAGTCGCATAAGTTCAAAAGATACATATTGCCCCAATTGTTGTTCGAGTGAAGTATGGAGGAATGCAAAATCAAGCTGAAATGTCATTCTCCTGTTGAACTTTGATTTCATTTGATTTAAAGGGGGCAACCCTCCTTGGTAAATTGATATCTTCAATGGGCCGATTTTAGAAGGATGTCAAGCATTTGCATTGAAGTCCAGGGATTCTCTATGCCTTCAGGTTCGCCAAACCTTCAAGTTTGTTGGTCTCTAAGTCCGCCCTCTGCCTAAAAAAAAGGGGAAGAGAAGTGAGGCGTCAAAAGGAAACATAAGTATAAGGAAATGATTGCTTGGCGCAACGTTTCGAATTCAATGAGATTTGAACCCCAAGATATTTGTGAGAATATGGCTCTTAAATTTAGATTTATGGCAAGTAAGACGTCTTCCGATCTCGAGGCTTCCATATCAAGATACAAAATATTTGGTGAAGTCGCGCAAATCTGGAATTGTCGGTGTATTAGAATTTAGTCTTGATTTCGAAATATTATCTGAATGTATCCGTAAGGCATTAAATCTTGAATTTTGGATATGTTATATATTTGGAATTTAGGTTTCCAGTAGATCAAACGGTTCATGATTTAGACGTTCCTACTTCAAGATACAAAACTTTTGGCGAAGTCACGCAAATCTAAATTTTTCAACGTGGTGGAACCTAAAGTTGATTTGAAAATATTATCTGGGACGATTCTGAAGTTATTTGATTGAGAATTTTGGATATGTTTTAGATTTTGAAGTCTAGTTTTCAAGAAATCAAACGGTTCATAATTGTAACGTTCCTACACTAAGATATGATTTTTTTAGTGAGACTGGGCAAATCTGGAATTGATAGCGAGGTGCAATATAAAGTTGGTTTCAAAATATTATTTGGGACGATTCTGAAATTGTTTAATTTAGAATTTTGGATATGCTCTAGATATTGAAGTCTAGTTTTCTTGAAATCAAACGGTTTGCAATTTCGATACTTTTACACCGAGATATGAATTTTTTGGTGATACTGCGCAAATTTGAAATTTTCAACGTGGTGGGATCTAAAGTTGGTCCCAAAATATTATCTGGGGCGATTCTGAAGGTGCTTGATTCTGAATTTTGAATATATTTTATATATTGAAATCTAATTTTCGAAAAATCAAATAGTTCATTATTTGGACTCTCCCACGACAAGATATGAATCTTTCGTTATAAGTGCGTAAAGTAAAAAATTATGCAACTAAGATAAATGTCGGGTAATGTAAAGCAAATGAGAAACAATCTTATCTAAGATGAAATAAATATCCACTAGGTTAACCTAATATAAAAAAATAAAAGGGGAGATAATGCTAACAACCTAATCTAAACAAAATTTGTAGTTGATCAGTTCTTGATAGCTAGTCTCCAAGTTCTTCTTCTTCTCCTCCAAATTGGCCGAATCATCAACAGTCAACAAATTTATGTTGTCATATGAAGAGACCTCAGTCTCGGCAGTTGAATTTTTTTCTGAATCTCTTCAACCTCCTTTTGAGTCGCTTCTATAACACCTTCGAGGTTCTCCCTCTCTTGTTGTAATGTCTGCAACTTCTTCACGACTCTCTTTAATTTCTTTTCACTAGAGGAAACTTTCTTGACTTTCTCACTTGCTTCAAGTTTGAACGATTCGAGACGCTCTTTAGCTTTGGAAATCAGCTCTAGCTTCTCATCTTCACTCGTCTTATCAGCCATATTGGATCGCTCTTGGTCATATGATGCGGCAAGTTCAAAAAGAGAATTCAGTAAATCTTCTAATGGAGAAAAATCTAGAATATTCGTCTTCTTCATATCCTCGAAGATCTCAATGATTTTCTCCATATAAGATGAGAGCAATTCCGGACGAGTTTTGGAGAGCCTATTGCAAATGTCCTCCCAAAGTCCCAAAATGAATTCCTTCTTGCGATTGAAAACAATGCTTTTTCCTTCAAATATAGATATCGCCGTATTTGTCATTGGTGAAATGTGAGTTATCTCATTTGGAGTTTGTATTTTTAGGGATTCATCATGAGGAAGAGATGATGCCTTTGACGATGACTTCACTTTACACGTAGGCCCTCCAATAGATTCATCACTCACTTGCGGCTTGTCGTATGGGGATACCATCGGATGCCCAATGGTGTTTAACTGCATAAAGAAAAGGCAAAGAAAGTAAGTAACTTATAGTGAAGCTACTCCTAAAAAAAGGAATGAGCGAGGTGATTGTATTTTACCTCTTTGTTACAAGCTGTATGCGTTCTTGAGGGACTATCAACACTTTGAACCTCTACGATCTCTACTGGGTTAGGCCGTTTCCTTTTCCAATTTTGATCTTCATTGGTACTCTGGCTTGTGTCTTGAGGAACATGCGTGTTAAATGGAAGAACTAGAGGGTGTGTCTCTATAGCTATTGAAGTGCACACCACTTCTTTCAAAGCTGCCTTTGAGGATTTAAGCTTCCTTTTTTTAGGTTGCGTAACTACTTTTGGGATTGGAGTTGATATTTTTTTAACTTTTGTGAGCGTCTTTCCAACACCTTGATCTTCACCTCCTAGAGGAGTTGTAGACTTTAGCCCAACATTGTCTACCAAAGCTTGTAAGTTATTCTCGAGAAACTTCTCATGCGCTTTCTCCCACCAAGACATATAATTAGTGGAGAAAGGCTTCTCCATAGGATCTCCCGTTGGGGGAAAAACCACACGTGACATAGATCGATACAGTGTGCAAATCCTCCAAAATCTGATTCCTTCATCTAGAGAGGTATTGCTGATATCGTTCTCCAAAAAGCCGGGGACGTTCTGGTAAAATCCAAATTGACGACCAAACCGATGCGGGCTATATGGCTTGATGATGAATGAGTTACCATACCTCAAATGAAGGTAATTAAAACGTAAGCTCATGAAGTAATTTGATTCCAACTCTTGAGGGGCATCGTTATCCACGTAATAATAAGGACGAGAATTGGTTAACATTGTTGGTGCCCAAACTATATCCTCCCCATTGTGGATACGTTTTCTTCCATCCTTCTCGTCAAAGTACCTTGCAACCCCTTCTCCTGAGTATGCCACCATCAAAGGGACAGACAAAACGTTAGTAAGTGGATAGTGGATTTTGAAGTAATGTGCAAGCCAGCCATAAACATAATGAATGGGAAAAGAAACTTTGACCTGATCGAGTTGGGAAGAACGCGAAATCTTATTCAAACCATGATAAATACTCGCTAAAACTGGGACTGTAAGGCTAATCTGTCGCCCGCCTGCCATCATGCTTGCCATCTTAAAAGTCTCAGGGAGAATGGAGTTTTCTACCTTGGGGAACACAAAGGCACATAGCCAAATTGATAAGAATGCCGCTACATATGTCTCATCTTTCTTGTCAGACCTCACCCTAAGCTTAGAGAATATTGTTTCTTGATCACTCGACCACCTCGTCGTCTCAGGAATAACTCCGTTAGGATTATGTGTTGACTTTAGGCGTGCAGATTTCTTTTCATTTTGCAACGGGGCAGGTTTATATATTAAAGCTTTTTTATACCAAAAACTTGTCCACTTGATGAAGGAGACCTTTTGGGTAGCACCCGTACCCTCCTTAAGATGATGAAATGCGGCAAATAAATACTCGCAAGATCGAGGAATAAATCTAACTTGTTTTTTATTCAAACCGATGAGATCTCTTGTCTCAGGTACCACTTCTTCGTACGGAGAACCCGCAATGGGCAAACCCCCAAGGATATGTAAGTCCCAAAGAGATATAGATAGCTCCCCAGCTGATGTAAGAAGTGTGTTCGTCTTGGGGCACCAAGCCTCACAAAATGCTTGCAAAATGTTCGAGTTTCGATCATAAGTGAAAAGTGAGGCATAGACAGCATCGTAAATCTTTGTTGTACTCAGAGTTTGTTGGCTTCCACCAAGTACGTCTTTGGCCCATTCCCAATATCCTGGGATATGACAATACTCGCCCTCAATTTGTACTTCGCCTTGAATTATGCGACTTCCTAAGTTTGGAAGGGTGCTAGCAATATTTACATGGCAATAGATTGGCGCTTGGAGAGACCACATCTTGGATAATGGATTAGAAATCGATTTGTGTTCCAAGGTCCAGTTCTCTACATGAAGGGAGTTCCTTAGAGGAGGCCATGGGGTTGCATATCGGCCGGCTTGTGAGGTGTGAACCAAAAGTTTGGTTTGTTCTATGCTATCTTCAGTCTCGATGATGAGATATCTAAGTTTTGAGGAAGGTGAGGTATAGTCCCTGAAATTTGCCATCTCTTCGTGCTAAAAAAAAAGAAAAAGAAAAGAGGGGTCATCAAAGTCCGAATCAAGAATATTAGAATGGGTACAAAGGTCTAAATGGATGAAATGCTCTCCATGAATCGGGCCATTTCGAGAGTAATCTCTCCAAGAATTGGGCCACATTGAGAGTAATCTCTCCAAGAATCGGGCCATTTTGAGAGTAATCTCTCCAAGAATCGGGCCATTTTGAGAGTAATCTCTCCAAGAATTGGGCCACATTGAGAGTAATCTCTCCAAGAATCGGGCCATTTTGAGAGTAATCTCTCCAAGAATCGGGCCACATTGAGAGTAATCTCTCCAAGAATCGGGCCATTTTGAGAGTAATCTCTCCAAGAATCGGGCCTTATTGAGAGTAATCTCTCCAAGAATCATGCCATTTTGAGAGTAATCTCTCCAAGAATTGGGCCACATTAAGAGTAATCTCTCCAAGAATCGGGCCATTTTGAGAGTAATCTCTCCAAGAATTGGGCCACATTGAGAGTAATCTCTCCAAGAATCGGGCAAGGATGAATACTCATCCCCTCACACCCCAAGATTATCTTCTTCATGCGTGGATCATCTTGTTGAACAAGAATATATCTTTTCCGCTTGACCTGTAAAAAGGAAAAAAGACAACAAAACAAGAAAAACAAAAGAAAAGAAGAAGAAATTACCTTATAAATACTCCTGAGTGCACAAAAATAGACTCAACTGGGTTGCAAATACTGCAAATTGATGCTCAACAAATTAGAGCCCGGGGGTTTATATAGATCTCCATAGGACGCTTACAATATTATACTGCCGATGTGGGATCGAAATTATATCGTGAACTCCTAAAAGGACTCTGATTTGTTTACTGCGACGACAATGAATCCAAGATGGACTCGAGTTGTTGTATGCAAAGTTAATTCTATAAAATTGTGTCAAAATGAGGAAACACTTCCTTTTCCCAAAAGGAATCGTAGGAAATCATGTGTCAAGGCGGCAATTTTCATATTGAAATCACAACTTTCAATATTTTGTCTTATTCCTATTAAATTAAATGGTCATTATATTGTTTAAATAATTGACCGGGTGTACACGTAACAAAATCGCATGGACAATCTTTTGTGCTTTAAACTGGTCTAAGCCAAATTTGGTAGACCGTCAGTACTTCATTACCCATTTTCGATTCCGACAAGTCAACACTTTAACGAGCCTTGAAGTAGGGGACATTTGTAGGCGTATAAAATTTGTGATATTTAAATTTGTAAATTAATTTGGACTATATCAAGATATATTGGTCCAGATAAATATTATGGGCTAATATATAAATGAATTAATTATATAAGCCCAATATATATGGATTAAATAAATAAATCTTAATCCATTGGGCTAGCCTATTTAATTGGGCTAAAGTGATGAGCCTACTTCATTAAGCCCAAAATGACATCTTCCTAGAGGCCCAGTATCATGCCACGTGTCAAATGACGTGGCGTGCCAAGTCAAACAGGAGAGCCAATAGGATCATGCCACGTGTCAAAATGACAAGGCATGCCAAGTCACATTAAAAGGCCATTGAAATCGTGCCACGTGTGCAAATGACATGTTCTGGCCAGTCAAATGCCGCCATGTCACACTTCAATTTGATGGGTCGGAAAGAGTTTGTTCTTATCATAACTCTTCCTTTCAACAACTATAAATAGGGGTCTTCATAACTCAGAAAGACACCAGAAGTTATAACAAGAAGCAAGAAAGAGCTCGTGGATCAAACGCTGCAAGAAATCAAGTTCAAGTTCAAGAATAAAGAACAAATCAAGGTCAAGTTCAAGTTTAAGAACAAGATCATCATTTGTGACAACAAATACATATTCAAGATCAAGCTCAAAGGCCCTTGAATTTATTTACTATTGAAAACAAGAATCAGAGGATTAATAGAGATTGTACACTCAAATATTTGAAATAAAATACTACGATTGTTGCGATATTTTTCGGTCTTGATTTTATTTTCTCGACGCAAATTTATTGTCTACAGTATGCATAACAATCCTGCATTTTCACTCATGCATAACCATAAACAATGTTCATATAGTTCATGTATAACAAGTCTATGAATTCACCAATTTAAAGAGTATTTGGAAGTTCAAATTTAAAATTAGTAAGTGAAATCCATCACTCGCTCTATTAAAAAAGGAATACCCCATCTGTTTTAATTAATACAATGGTGCTTGACTGAGTACAGAGCCTAAGAAAAAAAATTCTAAAAATTATGGTCTGAAATAAGTCATAAATATTTATGTGATTACAAATAATCTCATTAAGAATAAAATAAGTATTTTATAGTACGGATAAAGTATTACATCTCCTTATAGGAAAACTATCAAATCCTATTATTCTATTTTAATCCTTACATAATTGTTGAGACCCACTCGATATTGAACTACATTTTTGTTAGGCATACTTCGAAGTACAAGAGTTAAATATTTAATTTTAGGTGTAAATTTGAATATACAGTAAAACTTTTTTACAAGAGTCTTATTTGTTACGATATTCTGTAATAGAAAATATATATTATAACATAACATAAAAAAATAATTCCAAACAAAATTTGGCCATTATAGTGAACTGCTGTATAAAGGATAATTATACAGAGGTCTCGCCGTAGATTCTTTAAATTATAATAATAAAATTTGTATATTTAAAACTATATAAAAAATATTATAAGTTAAAATAGTTAATAATTTAGCATATCAAAAAATATTTGAAAAAAGGGTCAAAAAAGCTTTTCAAATAATAGATGTGCCAAACAGAATAATATGAAAGGATTTAAAACAATGTAATTTGATTTCCTACCTTCACTTCCCTTCCTCGTTAGGTACTTACTCTAGTCTCCTAGAATCAAGTCACTTCCTCGGTTTTCTTACAAAGCATTTATTCTATGAGGAATTGGATGTTTTGAATTGTGGGAATTGCGGATTTGGGGAAAGGAAGCAAAGTCCGAAAGTCCGAAAGCAAAGTCACTTCGTTGGTTTTGTGATGAATGCTACGTGAAAAGTCAAGTTTGGTGCTGATGTTAATTACGAGGGTCGTTTGGTTGGAAAGAAGTTATCCTATTCGGAATTGGTTATTCCACCTTTCTATGGGATAAAAAATACTATAATTCGGATTAATTATACCGCAATTTTCTAACAATCAAATATTGCATAAATTTAATTCCGTGATTAATTATTCTTTATCCCTGGTACCAAACGAGCCCTAAATTGGAGTAGAAGTGTTTAATTGAGGTAAGGGTATAACTGTACTTTAATACTTGGAGTTAAGCCCGCCTATCTTATAAAGCCCATTTGCTCTGGAACTTTCACCTATCTTTAAGTTTTCCTTTTCACTCCATTCTTGTTAGATTAGGGCTAAATTTTAGCCTAATCCTTTCTTTTGGGGTGAGCTGGACTTTGAAAGCTATCCAAAAGGTAAATGTGATGTTTCCCTTTTTTTCATGCTTGGTTCTATTAAAGTTTTTGCACTGCTAAACTTCCTTTAAGTTCACATTTAGTTGAGAAGTAGGTTGCCATGTGAGGGGCTTGATAGATAGAGTTACTTGGTACTTAGAGGCGGATCCAGGATTTTAGCTCTGTGGACTCAACATTTATTATTTTTGGCGTTAAACTCATTATATTTTTAAAGTTATGTGTTCATATCTACTATTTATTGTTATTTTAATAGATTTGTATCCATAAATTTATGCTGCATATAGAAAGTACTGGGGTCAGATCAATCCGTTGTTTGAAGGCTGCATCCGCCCCTGTCGGTACCTATGTTGGTGGAAGATAGTAGGTATGTTATGAAATAGCAGTAGGCATCTTATGGAATAGTCCAGGAGTGCATAAGTTGATTTGGACACAACCATTATATGAAAAAAATTAGGTTGCTTTGTGAGCTTAGTAAAAAAGCCTCATGAGTGGGAGGTGATGGAGAAGAAGTGTAGTGCCTTCGAAGGTCTATAGTTGCTAACATTTAGGTATGTATTTGTAATTTTATATGCATGTATGTATTTGTATGGGGTTATGATATTGGTTAAGTACTAGAAGGAGAAGAAAGATAGAAGAAAGAGAAAAAGAATGAGAGAAGAATAAAGGAGGTTTCCTTAGTATGCTTTACTTCCAGCCAAGAGAGGTTTCTTTGAGAGCTTTGTATCCAACCAAGAGGTTGATATTTCGGGTCACTAAGGTAGGAAGGGAAGAAAGTGCAAAAACTTGTAGACTTAAGAAGAGGATTTGGATTTTGTAGGGCGTTGTTTACCAAAATGGGAACAAAAGAAGAAGGTAGAGGTAAATTTAAGCATTGGTCGCCTAAGGTGTTATTTAAGTATGTTGCAAACAAAGTATATGAAGGTCTTATTTATATGTCACTATTTCCTTTTTAGTCTATTTTAAAGGAGTGACATCTTTGTATATTTGAAAATTCTTTAACTTCAAACTTTTCATCTTACTCCTATAACATGCTCTTATAGCATAGAAATGTCATAACATATTTAAGACCACAAGTTATAAGAGTACTTTTGGTATGTGCCAAAAATATTTCTTTCATAATCTATTTGCTTAGTCAAACAATGTTATATAAAATAAAAAGGAGGGGGTATGATTATCTCTAATAGGAGTAATAGATTATTCTTCACTAAGGTAAAGACAAATAACATAATAAATAGAAGATAATGATAAAGTCTTCTTTGTGATTTACATCAGATATATCGTCGGCCATAATTTTGCCGTTTGGATTTTTGAATGACTAGAGATTTACTTCCTCGCAGCTAGTTTTTGCTTATCTCGCTAGTTGGCTTAACTAATGTTGGATGGACTTTGTGAAAGTAAATAAAGTTAGTGTTAATGCTTGTTTGTTGGCTGGAAGCAGTGGCACAACTAAAGGTAAGGAGTGGGTTCAATTGAATCCCCTTCATCCGTAAATTACAGTGTGCAAGTAGGGTAGAAACACTTTTTTTGTATATATATATATAAGCGGTTGAATGCCTTATCATAAAGGAGATTTCTAGGTACAATATTAATGTTTTTTTTTTAAATCTCCTTGTCAGGAATTTTGGCTCCACGCCTCTTCCATTGGCCGACATAACTGGTTATTGTTGTTTTTTTGTGCTTTAATTCCTTTATAATGCTCATTATAAGTTGACATAATAGTCTTCAGTTCATGAATTATAAACGTAAAGCTGTATGAAATTCTTGATGTACAAATTGTAACTTCTATCTTGTCTCTCTGTACCCTACTAAAAAGTAAACAAGTTTGGGTTTTGTATGCATGACTTAAATTTCTGCATTCAGGTGAGTTAAGATGCATGGAGCCGGAAATACACAGACTAGTCCCTTGGTCTAGTATACTTAGGTTTTAACTTACAGGAATTACTGAACAAGAATAGTATATGCAGGTGCAAAGAATTTTGTCTAACATGCTCTTTTGAATTTGAATCCCCATATTCCTTTGTCTGTTTTTGTCTCTGATAGTTTCGTTCACTATACCCTAGTCTTTATCTTATACTAGGTTAGGCCTTCTTGCTTTAAAATCCCTATACCTGACTTTTATTTGGGGAATATGCTTATTCTCAGATATTTAATTCCTCTTCAACCCTTAAGGTGAGTTCGTTAAACATTATTGACCTGTTCAGTAATGATCCTGTAGGGGTGGATGTGAAGGCAAGCCTCTGACAGTACTGGACATAGTGGACCCACTATATTGGATAAAGAGCACTCTCCAATTGATGCCTGAAGCCTGTACTCTATGTCGCCAGTATGTCCAGCACCTCTTTGCCGCCAATTTTGGAAAGCTGAGAACTACAATGGCGGGTTTTTTTCCAAGTCTTCCCCTAGAAGTATTATTCTTTCAATACTAGATCTCTGTCTTTGTCTAAATACATATGCTTTGGTGACTTTAAGGATTCTGTTCCTGATAAGTTAGACAATGATTGCCCATGTTTTAAACTATTTGAAGTGATACCTTCACGTATTATCTTCCTTTTTCCTTCCAGTTAAAACATGTATGTATGGCTTCATGTCACTTCACCAGCAGATTCCTGGTCACGTATACACTTATATCTCCATCTACTGTTATCTAACTTTGTGGTCTCTTTTGGTAGATGGGGCCAGTTTCCTGCATATACACCCCAAGTTCCTTCACTCGAATGCCACTTCACATAAGTGGGCATTTGGAGTTATGTGTTCTTGTCAGTGCCTCAGCTTCCAAGGGTCGAATAATTGCTGACTTCACTTGCTTTCCTTGTGTTCTGTTTTGTAGCCATAGCTGAACTGGTTGACAACGCTTTTGAGTGAGGTAAATTGCTGCTCAAGTTTCTAAGTTTTTCTATGTTCTATTTCGTTTTTGGTCAGGAAATGATAGAAGTTGCTTCCTATTTTCCGCTGCGCTGGGGAAAATTGCTAACATATTTGGTATATGGAGGCTACACTTGTTCTTAATATTTGCTAACATATTTGTTCTTCACTACTTAACCCTATTTTTGTTTAGAATTTCTAATTATGATGTCTTTGACCTATTTTTTAATTGGAAAACCTCTGAAGTAAACGGAGTGAAACATCTATATTTAAAATATATTGTCACTCTATTTGTCCTAAGTTAAAAGTTTGTTGATCTAGAGAAAATGGACATTGGGCCTAATTAAACCCCAAAAGTTAGCTCATGATGTGAAGATTATCCAAAATGATATAAGGAGATAATAGTCTATTCTCTCAGCCAACATGGGACAATCTAACAGTCCAACCGCACACCCATATCTAAACTTTTGGAGCGTGGACAGTATAATATGAGGGCCCAACATTGGGTGAACTAAGAATGGAGATGAGTCTAGCTCTGATACCATGTAAAATAAGATGAATCTAGAGACTAAATCAATTCCAAGAACTAGCTCATAAATTGAGAAACTACGCAAAATTGTATAAAGCGACAACAATCCGTTCGCTTAACCATGTGGGACATTCTAAGAATTGTAATGAGTGGAAATGTAAGCTTTCAAAAATGTGGATTGATTTGAAGTCATCTCTTTGTCGCTTAAAGCGATAAATCAATATGAAGCAAGGAGTTATTGCTTCAGAGAAATGTGCACTTTAAATAATGACGCACAAAGCAATCGGTACTTTGAATCTTAACGGTGAAGAGTTGTACCAATATCGGTATTATTATTAATTTGATAAGGAAGACTGTTATTATATATTTAATGCTGAATTAGTGACTTTAATTACAATTTGAATATTATAGTGGTAAAATCTATGTTGGGCATTTCCAATTTTCTGTATATTATGCGCCTTACATTTCGTTTCAAGCCCTATGGTTTTTTGGTCATTTTGCTTTAAGAAACACTAGTCTTGTGCAATCCTTATTGCATGAGCTTGTTTTGGAGGTTGAGTTAGATCAAGATCTATTTTCTTAACCAAAGCTGTTAGATAGTTATGTGTAAATAGTCCTAGTCCCATAATAAGTAGTAGAGTATGTCCTAGTCCCATGTGTAGTAGGTGTTAGTTTGGTAGTTAAATAGTATTAAATAACCTTAATCCCATATATATTAGGAGTAGGACATGTATTATATATATATACTAGTCTCACGATACGCACGTTGCGCGTGTATTTTATTTCAATGGGTATAAATTTTTATAAATTATATTAAATTTGTGCTTGAATCATAAAATATGTCAAAGAAAAAATTCTAAGTTCCTGAAATTTATGATTCTTGATTCTATTTTGCTAACTTAACAAAAGAAGAAATTTTGTTCCACAAGAGTTCTCAATCATCCCCGTCAATATATTTAACATAAAATCATTTCAGTTTTATAATTTTATTACTATAATTTTATAAGCCATGCATCCTCTTTAGTTTCAACATGATCATATAACTTTGAAGATTTAGAATTATTTTATTTTTATTTTTTAAAAAAACTATGTATTCTTATTTTCATTCTAAAAAGACATAAAGCAGGACGCCCTGACATAAGACGTTGATACTATTCTAGGAGTAAAAGTATAAATTCCATGTAAAAATAAAAAATAGAGTTTATTATTTCAATCAATTTTCACGGATTTATTGTGTTAGTTTTCTTGTGTGTGTATAATAAATTTTTATATTTTAATTTGGAAGCGTTAAAAGTTAGTCTAATTTGATTCAAAAAGAAAATTATAATTGTTTTCTAATATTTTCATGAGACGATTGTTACTAAAATAATTTTCTTGTATACTTTTTTAGTTTTATGTAATCAATAATTTTTATTTTGTCATTTTTGTAAGCGTGGTCATAATTAAACAGCCAACATCAAAAACTAAAAACGGCATTCCCAATTTCTTCGTAGAATTGTGTGCACGTAGTATAGAACATTTAAATTTGGTTTCTACCTCATTCAACTCTCTAAAAAATATTCAAGAAAAGTTGTGTAAGACTACAAATATTTAGTTAGAATTAAAAGTTAAACTAATACTAATAACATGGACCTCCTTGAAGATAATTGGTCTTCTGATAAAGTTTTCTTTCATCATGTGAACAACTTTGGTTATATTTTTTCGATCTATATAAGGTAACTTTTCAATTGATTTGAGTGTCCTAAATATTTGGATTATATACATAATTTAAATAGGGAAAGATTTAATAAGTCAAATTTTAATTGGTTTTAAAATCTTAAAACTTAGGAAAATAACTTAAATTACAATTCTATCCAATATGAAATCTATTTTTAGAGGATAAAAAAGACGAACAACATTTCGCTAAGGGCTTTCGTGCTTTTAATATAGTATAGATATATATATAAGGCTCATTGTATCATTGTTAAGATATGTGGATAATATTAGATTTTCTTCCGTACATTCTCACATGGTATCAGAGCAATTGTGAGAGATTTATCGTTGTGCATAAATTCCAGCGATTTCGGGAAGAGAAATCAATCACCGGAAGCCTTTTTCCGGCGACTTTTTCAAGGCTATTTGTGTCTACGTTGTCTCTGTCAGTGTTGTGCAAAATCCAACACTACCACAAGAGTCACCATTGTCCGGCGACCAAACCCCAAAAAAATCTCCGGCAGCAGCCTCCCCACGCGCCACCAGAAGCTCACTCGTGTGAGCTCAGCCGCGACACGTACAACATCTTCCGGCCATTTTTGAAAAAGCTTCTTCGGAACAGTTGGGCCATCTATCAATTCCGACCCCACCCATACTATTTTCGTTTGATTTTGACCACTTTGAGTTTTTCCGGCGACTACACTGATTTTTCCGGCAACTACAGTAATTTTCCGGCAAAAAACAGTATCTCCTTCGTCTATTTCAGCGTGTTTTCAATTGATTCTTTCTGTTATTTGGTGATACTTTTATAGACATCACTTCAATCCAGCGATGTCTTTGAGAGTCGATGCTTTCGAGTCTAAAAAACCCAGGCTCTGCAGTTTCGGTGTTATGATTACTTCAGAACCTTTAATAGGAAGTTCAAACTACTTAGCTTGGGCCTCGTCTGTCGAGTTGTGGTGTAAAGGTCAAGGTGTTCAAGATCATTTAATCACGAAGTCTAGCGAAGGAGATGAAAAGGCCAAAGCACTTTGGGAGAAGACCGGTGCTCAATTATGTAGTATTTTGTGGCGATCTATTGATTCCAAGTTGATGCCCTTATTTCGTCCATTCCAGACATGTTATTTGGTTTGGGAAAAGGCTCGCACTTTATACATTAATGACATATCTCGTTTCTATTATGTGATATCGCGGATGACAAATTTAAAAAAAAAACATTAATTAGATATGTCTACTTACTTGGGACAAGTACATGCAGTCATGGAGGAATTTGAGAAGTTGATGCCAGTTTCTACTAGTGTTGAAAAGCAGCAAGAGCAGCGACAAAAGATATTTCTAGTTCTTACTCTTGTTGGATTCCTAATGATCTTAACTCAGTACGCGATCAGAATTTTGGCTAGTCCGACTGTCCCCACATTTGATGAATTATTCTCTCGATTACTTCGCCTTGCTGCAGCACCAAGTCACCTAGTGAGCTCATCACAAACACTTGACTCATCTGTTCTCGTATCCCATTCAGTGGACAATCAGACATCTCAAACTATGGAGAATAGACGAGGAGGAGGTCGTTTTGGAAGATCTAGACCCAAGTGCTCTTATTGTCATAAACTTGGACACACTCGTGACGCGTGCTGTTCTTTACATGGTCGTCCACCCAAAAATGCTTATGCTGCTTAGACCGAGACTACAGGTAACCAGGGATTTTCTTTATCTGAAGGGGAGTATAATGAGTTTTTTTAGTATCGAGCAAATAAGCAGACATCTTCACAAGTAGCCTCTATTGCTCAGACTAATACTTCTATTGCTGGTAATTCTTTTGCTTGTGTTGTGGACTCAGCTGCTTCTGATCATATCTCTAGTAATAAATCACTTTTGTCGCATATTGCGTATTCACAGTCTCTTCCCACTGTTACTTTAGCCAATGAGTCTCAAACTAAAGCAAAAAGAGTTGGACAAGCGAATCCCCTACCCTCTGTCACTCTAGATTCCGTTCTTAATGTCCATGACTATCCTTTTAATCTTGCATCTGTTAGTCGTTTGACTCTGCCTTCCATTGTGGTATATATTTTATTGATGATTTTTTTATTATGCAGGACCGCAGTACGGGACAGACGATTGGAACATGACTTGAATCAGAAGGCCTTTACTACCTTAATTCACTTGATTCTTCCCAAGCATGTCTAGTTACAAATCCTCTGGACCTAATTCACAGACGTTTAAGACATCCAAGCTTATCCAAGCTTCAGAAGATGGTGCCTAGTTTGTCTAGTTTATCTACATTAGAGTGTGAGTCATGTCAGCTCGGGAAACATATTCGAGCCTCATTTCGTCGTAGTTGAGAGTCATGCAGAGTCTGTTTTTCTTTAGTTTATTCTGATATATAGGGTCCTAGTAGAGTCAGTTCAACCTTGGGATTTTGTTATTTTTTTAGTTTCATTGATGATCATTCAAGATGTACTTGGATTTTTAATGAAAGATCGTTCTGATTTACTTTCTATATTCTAGAATTTTTGTGCTAATATTAAAAATTAATTTGGTATTTCTATTCGCACTTTTCGCAGTGATAATGCCTTAGAATATTTATCCTCTCAATTTCAGCAGTTTATGACTTCTCAAGGAATTATTTATCAGACCTCTTGTCCTTATATCCCTCAGCAAAATGGGGTTGCAATGAGAAAGAATAGGCACATCATTAAGATTGCTCGCACACTTCTCATTGAATCTCATGTTCTGTTGCATTTTTGGGGTGATGTAATTCTCACAGCTTGTTATTTGGTTAATCGGATGCCTTCATCTCCCATCCAGAATCAGATTCCGTATGCAGTATTATTCCTCAGTCACCCTTATACTCTATTCCTCCTCGTATTTTTGGGAGCACTTGTTTCGTTTATAACTTAACCCCTGGGAAAGAAAAGTTAGCTCCTCGTGCTCTCAAGTGTGTCTTCCTTGGTTATTCTCGTGTTCAGAAGGGATATCGTTGTTACTCACCTGATCTTTGTAGGTACTTTGTGTCATCTGACGTCACATTTTTTTGAGTCTAAACCTTTCTTTACCTCTTCTGACCACCTTGATATATCTGAGGTCTTACCTATACCGACCTTTAAAGAGCTTACTATAGCTCCTACTTCACCTTCCGCCACAGAAGTCTTACCCATTCCAACCATTGGGGAGTCTAATGTAAAGCCCCAGAAAATTTTGCGAAGTAATTTAAGATTTCGTGGTGCCAAGGTAGGCTAATTATTTTATCTCGCGTGCAAATGAGGATTCATGATATAATGGATATCAATTGGATATGTTAATAAGTGTATAAGTCATATTATAAGTGATTTGGGGTCTAAGAAGAGGCCTAAGTCTAAGCCAAGTTGGAAAATTTCATAATAGACTAAAGTTGTAAATAAGTACGCACAAGACCTTACTTTGGACAAGCATATCTCCATTTATATACGGTGTTATGCGATGCACAACCTATCAAATTAAATCTCTTTGTGTCTAGTTTCCAACGCATCAAACTGTTTGTCATTTGGAGATGTATACAGAAAGTTATGACCATTTTACCAAACCTGTGTCAGATGCGTGTCAGCGGCGCGGCCGCGGGAAAACTGAAAGTTTCTGCCTCCGAGCGCGGTACGAGCACGGCCACCGCGTCCCGGGCACAGTTTGACCGCGGTCGCGCCCCTAGCAGCCCTATAAATACCCCAAGACCGGGTATGGAAAGTCTCTAAGTCATTTTTTTGAGCTAAGGCTTGCTCTATCAAGTGGAATCCGTCCCATACTTCCCTCCTATGATCCAAGGTAATGTTTTTGGAGTATTTTGAGTTGATTACTACTCCTAAACACTTATATTAACAAGGATTGATCTTGAAAATCCATAGATTCCCATCCAAATCCCTAAATTGATCAAGAACACTACAAGTGGGGATTCTCAAGATTCTTATTGCAAGAGGTATGTCTATCATCTCTAACTACTCTATGGTGATTATTTATGTATGATATATACGTTAGAACTCATGTGATGGTGATTGGAAGCCATATGTGCCTAACCTAGGTTGTGTTGGTGCTGTAGAGATTGTGAGATGTGTTATTGAGGTATGATTCTTGGGTGTAATTGTATTATGTATACATGCATGTACAAATTAGGTTTGTGGGAAGATTGTTGAACATAAATCAATAAATATTGAGTTGGGGAATGAAGGGAATCTTGTAAAAGAGATTTGAAATCAAGATGCTCAACTAGTATTTGATAAAATGCTCAAATGAGATGAAATCATGAATACCTTCCTAATTTGTGTTCAATTTTGTTATGTCTCAAGTAGATTGGGATTGCTAGAATTTTCGGAACGTCGTAGTAACTTAAGGAAAGCTTAAACAAGGTATGTATGGCTAAAACCCCATTTTCTTAGAAATTGAGCTCCCATGGTGTCCCTGCATATGTTGTAAGTCTGGAATTTGAATTATGTAGTATTTGTTATTTCAAATGATTTGGTGTTGCAAGAATATATGTGAAAGGTGTGTCTCAATGTGTTCAATGTGGCACTCTTGGTAATTGGGGATATATGAAGAATGTGAACTATATGCTAAGTTACATAGATTTCAAGTCAAGTTAAATTGTGATTACTATGCCGAATCATGAGAATTCCTCTCTATGCTTATAACTTGAATTGCTCTTGTATGTGCCCATTATCTTAAATTGCAAGTTTGATGTTGAAAGTGATAGTGATATGGAATAAGAGTTATGAAATATGGCCTAGTGCCAAGTATGATGTGATAATTGTGGCCCCAAGTGCCGATGAACTAATACATGTGAAACCAAAGATTGAAGTGAGATGGATAACGGAAAAGGGTAACGTCTTGTAAGATGACTTAGCCGATCGGGCCATGATCGGAACGCCATGTTATACACACATGGTGGTAATGCAATGATAATTGAAACTGGAAAGTGAGACTAAAATAAGGGTAACGTCTTGTAAGATGGCTTAGCCGATCGGGCCGTGATCGGACTCCGCTCAAGAAAGCGGTGGTATTGTGAATGATGATGAACAGTATTAAAAGCCCCAAACTAAAGCTATGGAAATTATGTGAAAGCTATGTGATTCCTTTTATTTGATGATGTAGTAATTGTTTAAAGCTTTTGTTGAATCCTTATGATTTCTTTGTCCTTGTATGATTGTTCTTTCTAATGAGATGGTGTTTAGTTATACATACTAATACTATTCGATGGCACTAATGTCCCTTTTGCCGGTGGCGATACATCTTTAAATGAATGTAGGTGTTTCTATAGCAGGCAGAGTTGGTCGCAGCTAGTGCCGCATTATCCTTTCAGCTGACTTGGTGAGCCCCACTTCGTTTCGGGGTCCTGTTTCATCTGTTTATCATGTACTTTGTATTTGAGGTATAGTCGGAGCCTTATTGCCGACATTTCCATATTAGTCTTCAGTTGTATTTAGAGGCTCCGTAGACAGGTTGTGGGTAGTGTCGAGTATTCGAATTAAAGTAGAAATATTGATGTTTGACAATGATGTATAAAACTTGTAATATTTTCAAAATTGTGAACGAAGTTGTTAATGGAAATGAAATGGACTTGTTAATGACATGTTTATAGAATTTGATTAATGGTGTACATTTCCTCTTTATTCAAAGACAAATTTGGGTAGTATGAAATCTAACAGGCTTGCTCAGTCGGGTCTACTCAGTTGAGCGCTGGTCGCGCTCCTCGAATTTTGGGGCGTGACAAACTTGGTATCAGAGCCTATGGTTTTAAAGTGTCCTAGGATGTTTTGAGCCGTGTCTAGTAGAGTCCTTCTTATCGGTGTGTTGTCGACCACATCTATAAGTTGGAGGCTACACGGACATTTAGGAATGTGACCCTTCTTCAACACTCCAGATCATGCGATAAAACTTGACTATAAGATTATTTTCTAACTCATGCATTGAGCTTCAAGGTATGTTTAAACGCTCTTTCGTCTATTTCAAGTAGTGTTGTCATATGGTATGACCAATGGGAAAATGCATCAATATTAAGGAGATGACATATGTATCTTGTTGAACGAATGGTATGGGCATATAGGATAAGTACATCGTACCATGAGCATAATTTATTCGAGAAGAGTGTTAAAAAAATGATTACCACCTCTAAAGAAATAATGAATTGATAAGTGATATGTAAGCTTGAATAGCACATGTGGGTAGTGAGCGAAGTATATAAATGATCCTAAGGTGTGAAAGAAAATTAGTTATATAAGCACGTGATATATGGGAGACGTGACCAGGAGATTAATGATGAGAGTGCAAGTCTCTCCTAGGAGACAAGAAGTTATGAAAGGAGAATCAATTGAACCCACGACGAGAAGACCCCTCTACTACGAACTTTATAAAAATCCAGAAGTGTATGAAGTGATATTACATTTCTAACGGATATTGACATGAGGAATTGGAATCCCAAGCCCGTGTGGCTAAATAAGAGAAGAGAACTTATGAGATTAATACCATGGTGACTTAAAACTCCCTAATAGTCGAACATATATATGAGGGATAGATATATGAGACATATGTCCCTAAAATTGCCAAAATTCAAGACTTGTGTCGAAATCCGGAACATTCGCCCCAAGTGGGGGAGGAAGGCCATATTGAGGCCACTTAAATACAATGAAACAAGAGTAAGACCATGTAGCTATGATGTTTGAATATTTTGTTGAAGACATGCGTAGTCTAGAAAAGTGATAATGGATAACGTGATTATCTGAAAGGATACGCTAATGATAGACCACTAGTACCCCCCAAAAGGTGGAAGGTTAAGGAAGGTAAATTCTTCATACATGGAAATGTGAATGATAGGGTCAACGATCCTAGAAACTAAGAGTATATTTGTAAAGGGATTTTATACTTGTTAGAGGGTCAGGAACAATGGAACCTAAGGAAGTACTATAGGTCAAATATGGAAGGTTGCGAGTTTTTAGAATGGGTTAATCATAGATTTGCAATTTAACCAAAGTTCCAAGACGTTAAGAAAGGCGGAACGAGTGGGAGAAATAAATGTGATGCTATAATAATCCAAGAGGGTATTTGGGCTTGATGGAGAGCAAATAAGTGTTAAGTGATATGCGGATGAACACACTTTCCCACGGATATCCTCACAAGAGTTAAGAGGTGAGCATGATGAAATAACTAAGGGAAAAGACCACGTAACATATTGAAGGTTGCATGGCTATTCACTAGCTAGGAAGAATGAGGTGAGAAGAAATGGGGAGAAAACCTATAAATTGAGATGGTCATGGTTATCATAAAATATCTTGTATCAGAATGGCGGACTCGCTTAGAGCAGAAGTGTTAATAAAAGTTATAAAGGACTAACCGTACATATAATAGAAAGTGAGACTACTGGAGGTGAAGTTGTGGTATGATAAACTCACTAAACCAGGCACAATGATATTACAAGTTCACGGGAGGTGGACAAGGGTGTGGCACAATAAGGCTATCAATTATGCACTATGAGCAAAATAGAATGGGAATGAATTTTCTAGTTAGAAGGAAAAGATGGTACCAACATATTGTCCAGGCCAAAGGGCGAAAAAAAGGGGGAAAGACAACACGTCTACCCAAAGGGCAAATGAAAGGTTCAAAATAGATTTAAAGTGGATGAACACTTGTTACAGACCGGACATGTTTAACATGGTAACTCTTAAACCGCAATATCAAGGAACACTATTGGTAGCTACAATACAGGGAATGAGGTAAGTTACTCATCGAGGATAGAATCAGGTGGACTAAGTTTTACACTTAAGAGTAAAATCAAAAGTTGTTGTTGAAGAATTGAGGAGGATCTCAAGTTTCAGAGAATGCCCTTCTCGGGCCAGTGACTCTTCCTAAATTATATACATATAAAGGGTGTTGGTTGATATGTGTTTTGGGCGGTATTTAACCGTAAAGAGGGATCTTGAGAATATTCACAGGGGAAGTAGTGTGGTTTCTTAAATTTTATAAGGCACATATGGGGAGAAGAGGTTGGCTAAGAAAAGTCGGAGCACAATATTACCTTATATTTGATGCAATGTCGTGCAGGTTGATGTTATCAGGGTATGTGCGCAAATTAGCAGGTGTTATTCATTTGAGACAGAAGGTCCTATGAAAAAAAATTCATTCAATAATCTCTTTTGTTGAGAATTTGGAAGAGTTAGTTGCAAGTATTCACGGGAGATTGTAACCATATACGTGAGATTATTGAAAAACTCAATTCGTAAGAGAAATGTGATAAAGATATTCCACTAATGATGCAACATGTTAAGGTGATAGTTTATGCCTCTAGGCAACTCAAGAATCATGGAAAGAACTATGTAGCACATGACTTAGAGCTTGCGGCAGTGGTGTTTGCACTAAAGATTTGGTGACATTATTTGTATGGGGTCCATGTGGATGTATTTATGGACCACAAGAGCCTTCAATATATTTTCAAACAAAAGGAGTTGAATTCGAGACAGAGAAGATGGGTCGAGTTGCTCAAGGACTATGATATCGATATTCTCTATCACCCCGGAAAAGGCCAATGTTGTGGTGGATGATCTTCGCCAGAAATCTATAGGAAGTTTGGCTCATTTGAAGGCATACCAAAGGTCGTTGGCCAGGGAAGTTCACCAGTGGGCTAGTGTAGGAGTTCATCTTGCGGACTCTAGTGAAAGAGGAGTAATTGTGCATAATAGGGCTGAATCGTCGCTTGTAGCGGAGGTGAAAGAAAAGCAATGCAACGATCTATTGCTAGCACAGCTGAAGGAGGGGATTCATGAACATTAGACCACAATTTTTTTTCTCTCTTGGCATGGATGATAGTACACTACGATACCAGGGGTGGCTATGTGTTCTAGATGTAGATGATCTTCGGGAAAGAATCATGGTTGAGGCTCATAGTTTTAAGTATTCCGTTCACCCAGGTTCTACAAAAAAAATGTATCATGATTTCAAGGAAGTTTATGGGTGGAATAACATGAAAAGGGATGTGGCGGACTACGTGGCAAATTGTCCGAACTTTCACCAAGTGAAGGCCGAACGTCAAAGGCCTGGTAGATTGGCACAAAGCATAGAAATCCCAATGTGGAAATGGGAAATGATCAATATGAATTTTGTGGTAGGATTACCACGCACTCTGCACAAGTTTGACTCAATTTGGGTAATCGTGGATCGACTCATGAAATCAGCGCACTTCTTGCCAGTCAAATCTACCGACACAACAGAACAATATGCTCAGTTGTATATCAAAGAAATAGTCAGGTTGCATGGAACCCCATTTTCTATCATTTCTGATCGAGTGGCTCAGTTCACGACCAACTTTTGGAAGAAATTTTAGCAAGGTTTGGGTACGCAGGTAAATCTTAGTACACCTTTTCACCCACAAACTGACGGGCAAGCGGAGCGGACTATTCAGACGCTTGAGGACATGTTGCGTGCTTGTGTTCTTGATTTCAAAGGTAGCTAGGATGGTCATTTGCCACTCATAGAATTTGCTTACAACAACAACTTCCATGCTAGTATCCAGATTGCACCATTCGAGGCACTGTATGGTAGGAGATGTAGGTCTCTCATTGGGTGGTTTAAGGTTGGAGAAGCAGAATTGGTAGGGATAGACCTCATACATCGGGCCATGTAGAAAGTCAAGATTATTAAGGAGAGGTTGAAAACTGCTCAGAGTCGCCAAAAGTCTTATTCGGACATTCGTCGCAAAGATTTGGAGTTCAAAGAAGATGATTGCGTATATTTGAAGGTTTCCCCCATGAAGGGCATCATGCGATTCGGGAAGAAAGGAAAATTAAGTCTGAGGTATGTCGGACCGTACAGAGTCATTCAGAGGATTGGTCAGGTGGCATACAAGCTCGAGCTGCCACCCGAGATGTCGTTGGTACATCCGATCTTCCATGTGTCTATGTTGAAGAAAGTAGTGGGAGATCCGTCCTCTATTGTGCCAGTTGAAGCTATTGAGGTTAATGAAGAACTATCTTATGAAGAAATTCCAGTTGCTATTCTTGATAGGCAAGTCCGAAAATTGAGAAATAAGGAAATTGCCTCCGTAAAAGTGTTATGGCGGAACCAGCAGGTTGAGAAGCCACTTGGGAAGCCGAGGAAGAAATGAGAAAGAAGTACCCACATTTGTTTGAATAGTCATGTAATAGCTTGTATGAATTTGGTTCCTATGAACTCTTATCTTTTGATTTGATCTATGTTAAACTATTCCATTTTGGTGATATATGTTGCCTATACGGCCATTGTTGGTGATGTACAAGTTATGTTATGTCTATGGAACATGTATATGTTGTTAGGATATGTATCTGGGGTCCTCTGACAGGTGGATAGGCCTAGTTACAAAGGAAATTTCGGCAAAATTTTCAGAAATTTAGGGAGTTAGCCAAATTCGGGGCTGTTGATATATTTCATGATATGAAAAAGCTAAAGTTACATAAGGATGGCTAATTAATGAACCTTTATCCTCATTCGAGGACGAATGATCTTAAGCGGGGGAGAATGTAAAGCCCCAGAAAATTTTGCGAAGTAATTTAAGATTTTGTGGTGCCAAGGTAGGCTAATTATTTTATCTCGCATGCAAATGAGGATTCATGATATAATGGATATCAATTGGATATGTTAATAAGTGTATAAGTCATATTATAAGTGATTTGGAGTCTAAGACGAGGCCTAAGTCTAAGCCAAGTTGGAAAATTCATAATAGACTAAAGTTATAAATAAGTACGCACAAGACCTTACTTTGGACAAGCATATCTCCATTTAAATACGGTGTTATGCGATGAATAACCTATCAAATTAAATCTCTTTGAGTCTAGTTTCCAACGCATCAAACCGTTTGTTATTTGGAGGTGTATACAGAAAGTTATGACCATTTTACCTAACCCGTGTCAGATGCGCGTCCGTGACGCGGCCGCGGGAAAACTTAAAGTTTCTGCCTCCGAGCGCAGTACGAGCGCGGCCACTGCGGCCCGGGCGCGGTTTAACCGCGGTCACACCCCTAGCCGCCCTATAAATACCCAAAGACCGGGTATGGAAAGTCTCTAAGTCATTTTTTTGAGCTAGGACTTGCTCTATCAAGGGGAATCCGTCCCATACTTCCCTCCTATGATCCAAGGTAATGTTTTTGGAGTATTTTTAGTTGATTACTACTCCTAAACACTTATATTAACAAGGATTGATCTTGAAAATCCATAGATTCCCATTCAAATCCCTAAATTGATCTAGAACACTACAAGTGGGGATTCTCAAGATTCTTACTGCAAGAGGTATGTCTATTATCTCTAACTACTCTATGGTGATTATTTATGTATGATATATACGTTAGAACTCATGGGATGGTGATTGGAAGCCATAGGTGCCTAACCTAGGTTGTGTTGGTGTTGTAGAGATTGTGAGATGGGTTATTGAGGTATGATTCTTGGGTGTAATAGTATTATGTATACATGCATGTACAAATTAGGTTTGTGGGAAGATTGTTGAACATAAATAAGTAAAGATTGGGTTGGGGAATGAAGGGTATCTTGTAAACGAGATTTGAATTCAAGATGCTCAACTAGTATTTGATAAAATGCTCAAATTAGATGAAACAATGAATACCTTCCTAATTTGTGTTCAATTTTGTTATGTCTCAAGTAGATTGGGATTGCTAGAATTTCCGGAACGTCATAGTAACTTAAGGAAAGCTTAAACGAGGTATGTATGACTAAAACCCCCTCTTCTTAGAAATTGAGCTCCCATGGTGTCCCAGCACATGTTGTAAGTCCAGAATTTGAATTATGTAGTATTTGTTATTTCAAAGGATTTGGTGTTGCAAGAATATATATGAAAGGTGTGTCTTAATGTGTTTAATGTGGTACTCTTGGTAATTGGAGATATATGAAGAATGTGAACTATATGCTAAATTACCTAGATTTTAAGTCAAGTTAAATTGTGATTATTATGCCGAATCATGAGAATTCCTCTATATGCTTATAACTTGAATTGCTCTTGTATGTGCCCATTATCTTAAATTGCAAGTTTGATGTTGAAAGTGAAAGTGATGTGGAATGAGAGTTATGAAATATGGCCTAGTGCCAAGTATGATGTGATAATTGTGGCCCCAAGTGCCGATGAACTAATACATGTGAAACCAAAGATTGAAGTGAGATGGATAACGGAAAAGGGTAACGTCTTGTAAGACGGCTTAGCCGATTGGGCCATGATCGGACGCCATGTTATCCACACATGGTGGTAATGCAATGATAATTGAAACTGGAAAGTGAGACTAAAATAAGGGTAACGTCTTGTAAGAGGGCTTAGCCGATTGGGCCGTGATCGGACTCCGCTCAAGAAAGCGGTGGTATTGTGAATGATGATGAACAGTATTAAAAGCCCCAAACTAAAGCTATGGAAATTATGTGAAAGCTATGTGATTCCTTTTATTTGATGATGTAGTAATTGTTTAAAGCTTTTGTTAAATCCTTATGATTTCTTTGTCTTTGTATGGTTGTTCTTTCTAATGAGATGGTGTTTAGTTATACATACTAGTGCTATTCTATGACACTAACGTCCCTTTTGCCGGTGGCGATACGTCTTTAAATGGATGTAGGTGTTTCTATAGCAGACAGAGTTGGTCGCAGCTAGTGCCGCATCACCCTTTTAGCTGACTTGGTGAGCCCCACTTCGTTTCGGGGTCCTGTTTCATCTGTTTATCATGTACTTTGCATTTGAGGTATAGCCGGAGCCTTGTTACCGGCATTTCCATATTATTCTTCAGTTGTATTTAGAGGCTCCGTAGACAGGTTGTGTGTAGTGTCGGGTATTGGAATTAAAGTAGAAATATTGATGTTTGTCAATGTTGTATAAAATTTGTAATATTTTCAAAATTGTGAACGAAGTTGTTAATGGAAATGAAATGGACTTGTTAATGACATGTTTATAGAATTTGATTAATTGTGTACATTTCCTCTTTATTCAAAGACGAATTTGGGTAGTATGAAATCTAACAGGCTTGCTCAGTCGGGTTTACTCGGTTGAGCGCCGGTCGTGCTCCTCGGATTTTGGGGCGTGACATCTAATATGGCTCCTCCTAGATTCCCCACCACAGGAACACCACTCTTGACATATCATCGTCGTCCGCACCTAGCATCAGACCCAACTGATTCACGTCATGCACCTGACCCTGCTCCTACTGCGGACTTGTCTCTTCCTAGTACGCCGTCTGCACTTTGGAAAGGTATACGGACCACACTTAATCCTAATCCCCATTATGTTGGTTTAATTTATCATCATTTGTCATCACCCTATTATGTTTTTATATCTTCTTTGTCCTCTGTTTCCATCCCTAAGTCTACATGTGAAGCATTGTCTCATCCATGATGGCGACAGGCTATGACTGACGAGATGTCTCCTTTACATACGAGTGGTACTTGGGAGCTCGTTCCTCTTCCTTCAAGTAAATCTACTATTGGTTGTCGCTGGGTATATGCAGTCAAGGTTGGTCCGGATGGCAAGATTGATTGCCTTAAGGCCCGTCTTGTTGCCAAGGGATATTCTCATATATTTGGGCTCGATTACAGTGATACGTTCTCTCCCATGGCTAAGATAGCATCAGTCTGCCTTTTTCTATCCATGGCTGCTGTTCGCCATTGGCCTCTCTATCAGCTGGACATTAAGAATGCCTTTTTACACGGTGACCTTGAGGATGAAGTTTATATGGAGCAACCACTTGGGTTTGTTGCTCAGGGGGAGTCTCGTGGCCTTGTATGTCGCTTGCGCCGGTCACTTTATGGTCTAAAGCAGTCTCCTCGAGCCTGGTTTGGTAAGTTCAGCACAGTTATCCAGGAGTTTGGCATGACTCGGAGTGAAGCTGATCACTCTGTGTTTTATCTGCACTTTGCTTCGAGTCTCTGTATTTATCTGGTGGTCTATGTTGATGATATTATTTTCACACCTCCTTTTTCCGTACCCGCGAGGGGACAAGGGAGTTTTTCCAATTAAAGGACAATCGAAATAGGATTTATTTATTTATTTCAGAGTCGCCACTTGGGAGATTTAGGGTGTCTCAAGTCACCAATTTTAATCCCGAATCGAGGAAAAGAATGACTCCATACTATAGTCTGCGTACCAGAAATCCGGATAAGGAATTCTGTTAACCCGGGAGAAGGTGTTAGGCATTCCCGAGTTCCGTGGTTCTAGAACGGTCGCTCAACTATCATATTCGGCTTATTTATCTGATTTTAATACAATTATGAACCCTTGTGCCAATTTTATCTTTTCACCGCTTTTATTATATCTTAAGGAATGTGAACATCGTTTAAAACATGTTTTTAGATTGCGTCACATGAAATGCACCCGCGATCCGGAACATATTTTTATTCAATGTTTTAGGATTTGGATTTGGATTTGGGTCGCATGAAATGCACACCCGAGTTTAAGAAGGTAAGATTATTAAAATACGCGCCTAAAGCGATTAGCGTATTATTAATTCTGGGAAAGGCCGTGAGATTTGCTAAACGGCCCGCCCTGGAAACTAAGTGCTTTATATACACATTTAACGAGGGCCTCGCAGCTTGTGCATTTTTATTCGTCGAAGGCTCATCTCATCTTTATTTTTTAGAAGGATATCCTATAGCGGCTATGTTTTCTTGTCGCATTTGTCTCTACTAATTGAAAGTAAAATGGTCCTACTCAATTACATGCTTGCAGGTTATTTATAACGGGATTCCGAATGCCTTTGCAGAATAAGAAAACATGGCCATGCACATGGGCAGCTAATCGAACATTATGGGCCCAAACCCAGCCCACACAGTATCGGCTGGGCTTGGGCCACTGCCTTTCTGATGAAAGCCTGCTGGGTTCGTTCGATTCGGGCTCAACCTTAGTGAGGTTGAGAAGTGCAGACTTGCGCTGTTTGTTTTAAAGCAATGGTTTGCCAATTATAAGGAGGCAATTTATCAAAAGGAAATGAAATTAACTAACAATGGATAGTTTCATACTTGACATGCATTAAAGGACATGCTAATCACAAACATAGCTAATTTCTAAAATATAGCCTACTACACTGTCAATCCTGTTGCCTATCAGCTTACACGCACAATACGACATTAAGTTACCCCACATTTGCATTCACTATATAGGAGGGCTAACTCCCGTATCCAGGCAAAAATGTAAACCATTAAACATCACATGATATTCAATATACAGATTATGCATAAAATAAACAATCTTCAACTCTTCTCTTTTGTATTCATACTCAACTTCAAGTTACGTTGACAGTATTAGTCGTGTACCTGGATGTTTGAACAATAAGAAGGAGAAGAAGAAAGGAGTCAGCAACAGGCAACCAAACAACAACAACACAGTAACAACAATGAAGCCCACAGGTGGTCGAGCACCAAGCAAACAATCCCAGACACAGAGTGTAAAACAGCAGAAAACCCAGAATATTCAATGTAACAGCACCAGCAGCTCAATAGTCACAAACAGTTCGGCAACTAACCCAACAACAATTGGCAAAGACAGCTTGACCAACTTGCACTCTTATGCAGTGTTCAGACAATGCTTTGTTACAGTATTCTGAAATTTTCTTTATGTTTCTTTCTGTCAGTTCTTTTTCAACTTAAAACCCTTCTGAAGACTAAAAATGTCCACCTCCTTTATATTCTGAAACAATCCTCTTTATAGGCAGAAATGGCAAGCATTAAGATGCCTTGAACCCTTTCCCTCCTTCCTGCCCATAACTTCTTTTTAAACTAAAAGTCTTCCCCATGCCCATCCATTCGACAGGCCTTTAGCCTGTATTTTTTGCCCAAAAGCATGTGCACCCCTTTTTTATTCAATCAGCCCCATGCTACCAAGTTTGGCTCCCCACTATTACATTAGTTTAATCCTAATTCAGTACTCTATTTGTCAGCTCACTTAAACTAAGCTTTTTTGTTCTTTTCAAACCCCAAACTACCCCTGTTAGACCCTGGTTATTACTGTATTAACCCATTGCAACAGTAGGGCATTTTGAACTTCTGAAAGTTTAAATTCAGAGCTGCCCTAGACTGAATCTTTTAGTTGTTTTGCAAATGCAGTTACAAACTAATCTCAAACAAAGTCAAGCATCCAATTAACAACAAAGTTCGATCAGTCATGTGAAGTTATCAGAACATTTGATCATTCAGTCATAGAAAACTAATCGACGATGTTTATCAAATCGACTATACTAATTATAACAATAAATAACCAGTCGATCACATAAACAACACGTACAGGGTCCCGAATGGCTTCAGACAACTTTGCACAATCACTGGGAGGCCATATGAATTATCTATTCGACGACTAATCTCATCGAGCATATATATCACAAGACGTATTCACATATACACAGGAGAACAAATGACCAAATAAAAGGTCTTTACAAAGACGGAAGAAATTGAAAAAATATCAGAAACACCAAACAACTACAACAAAACATGCTTAACAAATTCAGACAACTTAAACAAAACTGAAAAGAAAAAGAAAACTTACTGAAAATGTTCAACCAAAGCCGACCCAGGTCTGAATTAGATTTGACCATTTGAGGCCGAACAAACTTTAATCGGGGTGTTCTCAACCGAGAACACCTTGATTAAGGTCTATTAGACCTCAAACCTCTATTAAAACTGGTCGGATTCCCCAGGTTCTTGTGTTCTAGGGTTTGGATCTTCAGATTTGAGATTCTAGGATTTGTGGGTAGATTCGGACCAAACCAAGCTTGGTTTGGTCATGGGGGAGGTCAAGGGGTTGTCCAGTGTGAATCTGGGTTGGTTTGGTGTAGATCGGGGTTTGGTCTCGAATCTTCAAATCAAGATTCGAGATGATGGAGTGTGATTCGAGGCCAGGGGGTAACAGATTTGGGTTTGGGGTGGTGAGATGCATCAGGGGTGTTAAGGGGGTGGTCACCGACGTCCTTGCCGCCGGCTTTACAGTGAAGGTGAAGGGGGGCGGCTAGGGTTTGGGACATTAGGGTTGGGCTCTTGGGGACGATGGAACCGGGGGGTGTTTGGATAGGGGGGCGTGGGGTGTGATGGAGGGTTTATATACGGAAGGGGAAGATAGATCAGGGCCGTTAGATCAAGTGATCTCAACGGCTTGGATCTACTAGTGAGTGACAGGACGGGGTCGTTTGGTATGGAAACGGGGTCGTTTTGGTTTAAGTGAGGGGTTGGGTTGACCCGAGTAAACAGGTCGGGTTATGGGTGTGAGTGTGGTTCGTTGGATGAGTTTGAACGGACGGCTCAAATCAGATGCCCTATGAGGCGTTGTTTTGGGTCCGTGCCTGGGCAGGCCTGGTTTGGACCGGGTCCTTGTGCTGGTTTTGGGCCTCTCTTTGGGGCCCAATCTGATTTTCCCACAACCCTTTCCCTTTCTAATTAACCAAATTTAAACTAAATTCCTAAATAAATTGTAAAATTAGAAAAATTTTAAAATAGAATTACACACACATTGGTTAATACCTATAACAATTAACACACAAATTAACATTAAATACAAATCACTCAATGACAAGACATATATTTTTTGATTTTCTTTTCTTTTTGGAGTAACTTTCGCGAAGCCAAAAATCACGTGCTTACAGCTGCCCCTCTTTGCCCGAAGACAAGAAGGGTTTTCGCGCAAAGATAAAGCGGGTGATTTTTGCTCGTCCGATTACTCCGTGTGAAGCATTTTTTGAAAAAGATTTGACCGAACCTTTGTTTCAGAGGTTTCCTACATATCCTGGGCTGAACAGGAATCAGGTCAATGTAGTTCGGGAAGTTTTGGTAGCTGGGACTACCGTGTGACTGTAGTGTTTGCTGCTGTTGTGTGCTGTTACATGCTGCTGGAGGATGTTACCGCTTACCAATCTCCTTGTTACATTGTGCTGAAAAAAAAACAAGAAGCTAGGCTAGCCTATGGATCATAAGATCTCATCTATCTTCAACTTGTTCTTGTCGCCTTACTTTCTTGTCGGCTTGCGTTTTCCTCCGATGCTTTTATTTTGTGAACTTCGGGGACGACACTGGTCCTTTGCCTTTCTGAATGCCAGTTTTCATTACTTTGCTTGTCCCGCTGGGGACATGGCTTTCTTCATTAAGCTTTTCAGTGGTTCCTCCGGTGGTACGGTTCTCTTCATCAGTTTGCTATGCTGGGCATGATTTAATGTTTACAAGCCGCTTCTTTCAAGACGCGTCCTTTCTTCCTTTTGACACATGCACTTGAGTCTGCAATCTTCTGCTTCCTGGTGTTGGGGATTTTTATTGTTTCCTGCTGGGGATTCCTGTTGTAACCTTCTACCTTCCGGTGGGGTTACTGATTTCAAAGTCTGCAGCATAAGACTAAAAAGTATTCCTCTTGTTGTACAGGTGGGCACCTGAATGTAAAACATGAATGTATTCCCGCATTATACTGGTGGGCGACCTAGAACATAAAGGTATTCCCGCATTATACTGGTGGGCGACCTAGAACAGAAAGTATTCCCGCATTATACTGGTGGGCGACCTAGAACATGAATGTATTCCCGCATTATACTGGTGGGCGACCTAGAACATGAATGTATTCCCGCATTATACTGGTGGGCGACCTAGAACATGAATGTATTCCCGCATTATACTGGTGGGCGACCTAGAACAGAAAGGTATTCCATTTGTTTCCTCGTTCTTCCGAGAAATTTTTTGACAACGGCAGAAAATTTTCTGCCCCGGTTTTGGTGATCTCCCTGGCATCGCGTCCTGCTGCCATCATCAACCTTTATTTTCCTGCAGCAGACAAAAGGATTTAGTTAGTTTTAATCATGGTGGGCAGCGGTGTCTTTCCGGTGGGTGATGATTTTTCTCTCTTTCTCTTTTCTTGATTTGTGCCCCCACAACTGGTTGGTGGACAAAGTTGCTTGCTGGGGGCGACCCGTCTGATGGGGATGGTTTTCCATTTATCCCCCTTTTCTTCTTTTCTCTTTACGGAACCAACTGTGGGAGTCTGCTTCCCCCCCCCGAAACCACTCCCTTAAGAGTTTATTTCCTCCCAGAACTGCAAGGCATAAAACTTTATTGCCTGGGGATAACCTTTGGGACTGTTAGGGTTATCTTGCATCGGATCAATTTCCCTTTCCTGTGGAGTCCGACCACTTCGGACTTGGGTCCGTGATTTATTTACGTTCTGCGGGGAAACCTTCTCGGAACTTGGTCCACGAGTCCTTCACCCGTCATTTTCCGCTCTCTTTACGTCACCCTTCTTTCGACGCAATTCGTCCTTTGGTTTTGCGACCGACGCCTTTTGTCTTATTCTCGGTTTTTGGCCTATCCCTTTCGTATTTTTGCTTTTGGACCCCTTCGGTCTCTGGTAGTAAACTTTGAAAGATCCTTTTCAAAACAAATTTTTAGAAAGAAAATGAAAAAGGTAGAAAAGGTGAAAAATCTTTCTGAACCAAAAAACTTATCTGGATGACATGACTGGTCCTTATGATCCTGACGTGCACCATAGATTCCTGACCCAGTCTATTTGTATCAATCATCTTGCCTGATGGTCTTACTTGCTGGGGATAAATGGGTGTCCATTTCTTTGCGAATGTGGACCCTTTTGTCGATCTGTCTTGTCGCCTCATAGTGCCCTTCGAGGGGTTTTCACTAATGAGACTCTCTCTTTTCTCTCATCTCCCGGCGCCTTATGGTGCCTGTGAAGGTTTTCACCGATAAGACTCTCTCATTTCATATCTCTCATCTTTCATCGTCTTGTGGTGCCTGCGAAGGTTTCACCGCCAAAACTCTCTCATTTTATTTCTTCAAAGGAGAATTGGAGTTCTGCCGATATGACCCTCTCTTCTGGAGATTCCTTTGGACTATCAATTCATTTCCAGTTCCTCTTCTTTGCCGGGGATCAGTGTATTATTCTCGGCTTTATCTGCCTGACTTGGCACCTCCTGGAGGTTGATCGGGAGGTCTTTTTTGGATATCGATGTTGGTTTTGGTGTGGGGCCAAAGAAAAGCTAACAAAAATTTGAAATAACTTTGACGGGTGAGCCACTACAACTTTTGGAATCAAACTTTTGCTGGAACTTTAAAACATAACCCCTGCCCCAGTTTTCTTGCTTGGGGGATTTTATTTTCTTACACTATGTTGAGCTATGTGCATTACGCACACTGTGCCTACTATGCACACTATGACCGAGCCGTGAGGCGCCTACGTATCCTCTTTGAGGAATCAGGTCAAACGTAGTTCCTAGCGATTTCATTTTTCTTGTGATTTTTATCTTCTTCTTTTTTCATTTTCTTTTAAATTTTTCTTTCTCTTTTTTTCTTTTTTCATATCTTTCCATTATGTGATTCCAAAAGGGGGATATGAAAGAATAACTTAAGGCTCAAAAAGGGGAAAACAAGGGTAAAAAGTGTTTGGATAGAAGAAAGAATTGCCTCCGTCATTTCAATATCCAATAAGTGCCAAATACAAACAAATGAACCAACAATTGCCATAATTAAAGAAATTACGCGTAATATCTCTTGACTGCATCCAAATTGATAGCCATGTCGACACATCTTCCCTCGATATCCGTCAGACACAAAGCACTGTTGGACAACACTCTGGTCACGATATAAGGCCCTTGCCAATTTGGGGCGAACTTGCCTTTTTCTTTGACTTGATGCGGGAGGATCCGCTTCAATACCTGCTGCCCTACTTCAAACTTCCTGGGGAGTACCTTCTTATTGTATGCCTTTGCCATTCTCTTCTGATACAGCTGACCATGGCACACCGCTGCCAATCTTTTCTCGTCTATCAAGCTCAACTGTTCCAATCGAGCTTTGACCCACTCATTATCATCAATCTCGGCTTCAGCGACAATCCGGAGGGACGAAATTTCGACCTCCGCTGGTATTACGGCCTCAGTTCCGTACACCAACAAATAAGGAGTCGCACCTATGGAAGTCCGGACGGTAGTGCGATAACCCAACAAAGCAAAGGGTAATCTCTCGTGCCATTGTCTAGATCCTTCCACCATCTTTCACAGTATCTTCTTGATGTTCTTATTGGCTGCTTCGACCGCTCCATTCGCCTTGGGGCGATATGGGGTAGAATTGCGGTGTGTTATCTTGAATTGTTGGCATACCTCTTTCATCAAGCTGCTGTTAAGATTCGCACCATTGTCCGTAATGATCACTTTGGGGATCCCAAATCTGCAGATGATATGGGAGTGAACAAAATCCACCACTGACTTTTTAGTCACCGATTTGAAGGTTTTAGCTTCGACCCATTTGGTGAAGTAGTCGATGGTCACCAGAATGAACCTATGGCCGTTGGACGCTGCCGGCTCGATAGGCCCAATGACGTCCATGCCCCATGCAACAAATGGCCAGGGTGCTGACATCATATGCAACTCTGTTGGCGGAGAATGAATCAGATCTCCATGTATCTGACACTGATGGCATTTCCTCACGAAAGTGATACAGTCATGCTCCATGGTGAGCCAATAATACCCTGCTCGAAGGATCTTCGTTGCTAACACATATCCGCTCATATGTGGCCCACAAACTCCAGCATGTACCTCTGCCATGATCGTCGTGGCCTGACCGGCGTCTATACATCTTAACAGTCCCAAATCCGGGGTTCTTCTGTATAACACTCCTCCGCTGAGGAAGAAACCATTTGACAAACGCCGGAAGACTTTTTTCTGGTCTCCAGTGGCCTGTTCTGGATATATCCCCATTCTGAGGTACTCCTTGATATCATGAAACCAGGGCTTGCCATCTACTTCCTCTTCCACTGCGTTGCAATAAGCGTGCTGATCACGAACCTGGATGTGCAGAGGGTCAACATACATTTTGTCAGGGTGGTGCAACATTGATGCTAAGGTGGACAATGCATCTGCAACCTCGTTATGAACTCTCGGGATATGTTTGAACTTCACCGATCGAAATCGCTTGCTCAGATCGTGCAAGCATTGTCGATAAGGTATGAGTTTCAAGTCCCGTATTTCCCATTCGCTCTGAATCTGATGTACCAAGAGGTCCGAGTCTCCCAAGACCAAAACGTCTTGGACATCCATGTCCGCAGCCAATCGCAGACCCAAAATGCAAGCTTCATACTCGGCCATATTATTGGTGCAGTAGAAGCGTAGTTGAGCCGTAACAGGATAATGGCGTCCTGCTTCAGAAATGAGTACTGCTCCTATTCCAACCCCTTTCGCATTTGCAGCTCCATCAAAGAAAAGCTTCCAACCCGGTTCCTCGGGTAACGCCAACTCACTTGTATGCATCACTTCTTCGTCGGGAAAATACGTTCTTAAAGGCTCGTATTTTTCATCAACGGGATTCTCTACCAAATGGTCGGCCAGCGCTTGGGCTTTCATGGATGTCCTTTGTCACATAGACGATATCGAACTCTGTGAGCAGAATTTGCCATTTTTCCAACCTCCCTGTGGGCATAGGTTTCTGAAAGATATACTTCAATGGGTCCAAACGGGATATGAGATAAGTAGTATACGAGGACAGATAGTGCTTCAACTTCTGAGCTACCCAAGTTAGGGCGCAACATGTTTTCTCGAGTTGAGTGTACTTGACCTCATATACTGTGAATTTCTTGCTAAGATAGTAGATGGCCTGCTCCTTCCTTCTTGTGTCATCGTGTTGCCCCAATACACAACCAAATGAATTTTCCAGGACCGTCAGATAAAGAATTAAGGGCTTCCCTGGCTTAGGCGGGATCAACACGGGTAGATTAGACAGATACCCTTTGATTTGGTCGAAAGCCTCTTGACACTCTGCCGTCCAACTTACCGCAGCATCCCTTTTCAGCAGCCGAAATATGGGCTCACAAGTTGCTGTAAATTGAGCGATGAACCTGCTGATGTAATTGAGTCTACCCAACAGACTCATTATCTCTGTTTTGTTCTTTGGCGGTGGCAAATCTTGGATGGATTTGATCTTGGATGGGTCTAACTCAATACCCCGTCGACTGACGATGAATCCTAACAGCTTTCCTGATGGAACCCCGAATGCGCATTTGGCCGGGTTGAGCTTGATATCATACCTTCAGAGTCTTTGGAAAAATCTCCTTAGGTCTTCTACATGGTCTTCCTGACGCCAAGATTTTATCATCACATCATCTACGTACACCTCAATTTCTTTGTGTATCATGTCGTGAAACACAGTGGTCATTGCTCGCATGTACGTTGCCCCGGCATTCTTCAATCCGAACGGCATTACCCGATAGCAGTAAGTTCCCCATGGCGTAATAAAAGCTGTCTTTTCCGCATCTTCCTCGTCCATTAGGATCTGATGATAACCCACATAACAATCCACAAAGGATCCGATCTCGCGCCCAGCGCAATTATCGATCAGGATATAGATGTTGGGCAATGGAAAATTGTCCTTTGGACTTGCTTTGTTGAGGTTGCGGTAGTCGACGCACACCCTGATTTTTCCATCCTTTTTTGGAACTGGTACCACATTGACCAACCACTCGGGATATCGAGTGACCCGAATGACCTTCGCCTGCAACTGTTTAATCACCTCTTCTTTGATCTTTACACTCATTTCTGTTTTAAATTTCCTTAACTTTTGCTTGACCGGAGGGTATGCCGGGTCAGTGGGCAATTTGTGAACCACTAAATTGGTGCTTAACCCCGGCATATCGTCATATGACCATGCAAAAACATCTTTTAATTCCATGAGGGTTTTGATCAATTCTTCCCTAACATTCTGCTCAATGTGGATGCTGATTTTGGTTTCTCGGGCGTTATCAGCGTCTCTTAGATTCACAGCCTCGGTGTCATTTAGGTTAGGCTCGGGTTTCTCTTCAAATTGGCACAGTTCTCGGTTTATTTCTTCGAAGGCCTTATCTTCGTCATATTCGGATTCATCGCCACAAACGACCTCTTGTATCATTAAGTCGGATTCAAATTGATTTATTAGACTAGGTCGAAGATCCGTTGTGCATGCCATGTCAGTAGAACCAGTAAAAAGAGAACTGTTCAGAAAAAGAACAAAACAAAATTAAAATGAGACAAAAGAAAAGAACTTTATTAAACTTGCGGGATAAAAGGGTTCACACTTTTACAAAACAGAAGTAAAATTTGGATTACACCCTGGAATAATCCGAAACAAAACAAAACAACCAAAAACATAAACCAAAGCCTACTACCAAGACTCCCCCCCCGGACAGGAAGAGGAGTGACTGTCCAATTGTTGGTCTTGGCCTCAGGCCCCACAAACTGTATCTCTGCTCTGCTGGACCCTTCTCCAGCTTCTACCATACTGACATCAGCGAATAGCATCCCGAAACTCTGATTTAGGTCCCCGTCCGTCCCGATCAATGGTCCGAGAATCTTTGGGACCGGTGGCCCCTTGGCCCTTGCTCTGACAAAAGACCTTGAGAGACGTGGCACGGGTTTGGGAAGATACCAGACTTTCTTCTTTATTTTCCGCGCTTGCTTTACATTTGTTGCGGTTGGTTTGAACCCCAAACCGAAAGTTTCCAAATTTTTAGGCAGGGAGACAGGTTGGACAATCCCCTGAAGCTCGACTCCCAGGCCTTTTCTCGGCACAAATCCATTACCTAGCATTTCCGAGACCATCATGACTGTTGCGGCAGCTACCCTAGATTGCGGGATGATTTCTCCTTCAGAAATTTTGTTTACCGACACTGTATTGAAAATCTGGTAGACCCAAGGACCTTTGTCATCATCGGTCTCTATGAAAGGCACAATGGCGCCACCCATGGTGCATGCCGTGTCCTCGCCGTGTAGTACGACCTCCTGCCTATCCCACTCGAACTTGACCATCTGATGGAGGGTGGAGGGCACTGCTTTGGCTGCATGAATCCACGGTCATCCTAACATAAGGGTATAAGATACCGTGGCATCTAGCACCTGGAACTCTATGGTGAACAGGACTGGACCGATGGTCAATTCAAGTACAACATCCCCCACAGTGGCTGTTCCATTTCCGTCAAATCCCCGGACACAGATGCTATTCTTGTAGATTCTTTCGTGGTCGATCTTTAACTGGTTCAGAGTGGATAATGGGCAAATATTGGCACTCGAACCGTTATCCACCAATACCCGAGCAACTATAGAGTTTTCACATTTGACAGTTAGGTAGAGAGCTTTATTGTGCTTCGTACCTTCCATCGGCAGATCATCATCTGAGAATGTTACCCTGTTCACCTCGAAAACCTTGTTGGCAATGGTTTCCAGGTGGTTTACAGAAATCTCGTTGGGCACATGAGCTTCGTTTAATATCCTCATCAAGGCCCTGCGATGCTCCTCAGAATGGATTAGTAATGATAGCAGCGAGATCTGGGCCGGTGTTTTCCTCAGTTGTTCGACCACAGAGTAGTCCTGCACTTTCATTTTCCTCAAGAACTCCTCAGCCTCTTCTTCGGACACAGGTTTCTTGGTTGCAGCTGGGCTGGGTCTTCTCAGCTCCACTGGAGCAAAACACCGTCCTGATCGAGTCAGCCCTTGCGCTTCACAGCTGACTTCATCCACTTGTTTTCCTTTGTACATCACCACTGCCTTATCGTATTTCCAAGGCACGGCCTTGCTATCAACCATTGGCAGCTGGACTACAGGATTTATGGTGACCAGTTCCCTGTATACCACTTTCAACACAATTGCAGGTGTGGGTGGAGTCCCTGATATTACCAACTTGTTTGGCTCGGGTTTGCTTGTTGTGGCGGACGGGCTCTTTCCCAATATCACTACTGGATTGACGCCTTCTCCTCGCAACTGTACCCCCGTTCTTTCACTGGTCGATCCTTCTTTCGGAGCGGCCTGGATCATCATCACTGTTTGTGAGGGTTTTCTCAACTCTCCTCCCTCATACACCAACTCAATCATGTGAGTCTCGTGGTACGCTGGCAGTGGGTTCTGGTTGATGTTGGGAGCCTCCGGTGTCTGGACCTCGATCTTATTGGTATCAATAAGATCCTGTATGGCATGCCTCAATTTCCAACACTTTTCGGTATCATGCCCCAGCATCCCTGAGCAGTACTCACAGCTTATTGATTGGTCCACGTTTTGGGGTGTGGGATTTGGTCCTCGAGTCTCGACCGGACTAACCAAACCCAATTGCCTCAATTTGTGGAACAAAGCGGTGTAGGTTTCTCCTAACTCAGTGAACGTTCTCTGTTTCCGCAGCCTATCATTCCTAGCAGCTGGATTTCCCCGAAAGCCTGCCCCTATAGGGTTTCTATATGCGCCTGGTGGAGGATAGGTGTTTGGTGGTGGTGCATATGTGTTCTGGGGAGCCGGCGCGTGCCATTGCGGGAAAACCGGAGGCTGAGTGTATGTCTGGGCCTGGTGTACGGAGCAATGTGGCTCTCGAGGCGGATATAAGTGCTGTGGCGGGTTGTATGGGTAGTTTGGCCTGTGAGGTCTAGGTTGGTTGTAGTGGGGTTTGCCAGACCTGGACCAACTGCTTGCCTCAATCGTGGCAATTTCTTCTTTCTTCCTTCTTCCCAGCGCACCTCCCGCGCCGCTCTGAATAGCCTGGGTCGTGGCCTTGAGTGCCGAGTAATTCAGGATTTTGTCAGACCTCAGACCTTCTTCTATCATGACCCCTATCTTCACTACCTCGTTGAAGGATTTTCCAACCGTCGTCACCAAGTGACCAAAGTAGGTTGGATCCAATGTTTGCAAGAAGTAATCCACCATCTCTCCCTCTCTCATGAGAGGATCGACTCTGGCTGCTTGCTCTCTCCAACGGAACCCGTACTCACGAAAACTTTCCCTGGGCTTCTTCCCGGTCCTCAATAACGTGAGACGGTCAGAGACTATCTCGAGATTGTATTGAAAATGACCCGCGAAAGCCTGCGCCAGATCATCCCAGGTGTACCATCTGCTGGAATCCTGCCTGGTATACCATTCTAGTGCCGATCCGCTCAGACTTTGGCCGAAATAAGCTATCAGCAGCTCATCTTTACCGCCTGCCCCTCTCATTTTGCTACAGAATCCTCGCAAATGCGCCATGGGATCACTGTGCCCTTCATATAAATCAAACTTAGGCATCTTGAACCCAGCCGGGAGTTGGATGTCCGGGAAAGGGCATAGATCTTTGTAGGCCACGCTGACCTGGTTGCCCAATCCGTGCAGGTTCCTGAAGGACTGCTCCAGGCTTTTGAACTTCCTCAATACCTTATCTTGTTCTGGGGCTTTAACTGGCTTTTCAATTTCTGCCGGTACTTCCAAGTGCGGATTGTAGGCCTGTGGTTCGGGGGCATGGAATGTGGGCTCAGGGGGATAGTATTGCGTATCGTGAGCCTGAAACAATGGCTCGCTGGTCGCTCTTTGCAGGGTGGCTGATGTGGGTCCCACAAAAATGGGAATATTTGGTGTTGGGAGAGGTTGATGGGGTGGTGGAGCTTGGGAATCATGGGGGTTTCTTTCCTGATGATAACGGGGATTCGGGAGGCTTGTTGAAGGGCCGGAGTGAGGGTATTCCGGCATGTGCCCCAGTGGCTCAGGGCTCTTTTGTGCTTTGGCTAGAGCTAGCTGCATTGCATTCATCTCTAGTCCCATCCTTTCAATATTTTCCATCGCTTCTTTTAACAACTGGCTCATCGGCCTTTCTTCCTCATTACTATTCTCTGAAGTAGTCATGCTTGTTGCTACCGGTCCTTTGGATCTGGTTTGGTAAGAGTGTGTTGCCAGAATTCTTTAACAACTAACTGTCTGGATTCAGACAACAACAAACTTTGTTAGCGTTAGAGTTTAACATATTTGATCACAACACATAGAGGATGCAATGCTCCTAGGCAGTTAACCGTTTCTACATGCTTTGCTTCAAACAACATGCGTCATCCCAGCTTGCTCATTTGTCCCCTTTTGGGAAACCCTGTATTTTATTTTATTTTTTGTATTTTCTTTTTCTCTTTTTTTTTCTCTTTCTTTCTTTCTTTATTAAAAGCGGTCGAATCTTATGGGGATTGCCTACGTATCACGTCCCCGCGCGAATCAGACCAGGCGTAGTTCTGCTATAAAGTAAAGAAACACAAAATTCTTTTGGAATCATTAAATTCATTCTCAAAATTTTGCTATTACAAATTACTTCAAACAAGGAACAACAATAGTACAGACTCCACAGTTTTTAACCCGATTTGACTAAAAGAAAAGAAAACAACATATGGGAAGGTGACAAAGCCAAATAAAAAGGACTCGACCAAAGATTAATTTTTCAACTTAGGGGCCCGCGAGGCATCATTCGGCCTTTCCGCGGCCCTTGGTGTGAGGTCCCTTTGCAAGCTCTTCAACTCGTTCATAATCCGGTGGACGCAGCCCATGATGGAAACAAGGAGGGTCTTCCGAGGCATTTGCTCGCATGCTAGGCATCTCATGTAGATGTAGTGCCCAATCTTGTCGATCCTTCCTCGAATGTTGTCCCTTTCAGCGAACAATTGCTCTATTTGCCGGTTCTTTAATCCCAGTGCTTGAGCATTGTCAGCAAGTCGATCCTGGAACATCTCCATTTGTCTTTCCATGCAGGCCATTGCATCGTAACAATGTCTTCTGTCGGTCTGGGCATCTCGTGCTTGTTTGATGATCCGATCATGTAGAGTGGAGTTCGTTTCCCTTAATATCCCGATGCTCATTTCATAATCCCTTATGACCTGTTGCAGACGCTGCCTCCGGGCCATTGTGCATTTTGCCCATCTGACCTTCATCCTTGCTACGTGAGCTTCTAATTCTTCTTGGCTTTGGACGACCTGATTTTTCAAACTTGCTATCAATCTTTCGTCGGAGCGACGTTTCTGTCGGTCAATGTTACTTTTGCTGGCTTGGCGTAGGCGGGCCTTTAGTGTCTGGTTCTCTTGGGCTAGCTGGTTCTTTTTGCCTCGCTCCGAGGCGACTTGCACGTTGCTCTCAAATATAAGCCTTTCAACGTGTTGCTTTAGCTTCCCGATTTCAGCCCGGTAACCTTCTTCCCTTTTTAACCATCCCCATTGCTCCTGTGAATCATCTGTGAATTGTTGGACGTGGGCTCTTTTAACAGGTCTCTGCCGAATCTGAAACCTTCTTTCGAACCAAGCATCGTACTTTGGGTCTACCTCACATTTAGCTAGTTCTCGCACCATGGTCTTGGGTTCCAAGAATCTACATTCGTGCCACAGCTTTCTAATCTTCCCCTCGAGAAATATGACTCCCGGGCTCAGCTCAATGGCATGCTTGCTCAGATCTTCATCAGTAGGGATTACTTGAAACCTGCCCAGCTGTCGCAATACCCGATGAGGAGCATATGGCTAGATGCTGCGAAGTCCCATCAAGAGGACATAACATTCTTCAGCCGACATGTAGATCACCTCAGTATCAATCAACCAACCGAATGCCCATTCAATTTGGTCAGCCGTTGTTGATCTTAACCGTGTAAACCATGCTTTGACACCTTCAGGAGATCTGACGCCTGTCATGCGTTTCTCAAAGCCGCTGATACAATTCCTCTCGGTCAACCCGTGGTTCATGTATCCTACTTGGTGATGGAGGTGCTCTTGCATCCATAGCTAAAGTAACAGATTGCAACCTTGGAAGAACTTGCCTCCTTCTCGGCATATAGTCAAAGCTCGGTAGATTTCGGACAAAATCAAAGGAACCACAGTACTGTCGGTTCTTTTGATTGCAACATCGGCCATCCCTACAAGGCCTATCTCTATCTTTTTATCCTTCCTTGGACAGACCACGACTCCCAAGAACGTTGTGATGAAAGCCAAAGTACGTCTTCCTTCCCATTTGTTTCTGTTCCCACCATGAGTTAGTCCAAGGTTTGGTTCCTTGAAACCTTGCGGAGTTCCGTACCGCTGATACAAGAAATGGAGATCACAATATCCTCTCGATAAATCATCATGTTGTATCTTCTGACTGATGCTTAGCAGATCCAAAAATGCATGCGGAGATACTGGCCTTGGCGAAAGTAGGTATTGATCTCTTAACCTCACATTCAATCCTGCATATCCGGCGACTTCCTCCAGTGTTGGTGAAAGTTCAAAGTCAACGAAACGGAATACATTGCGGGTTGGGTCCCAAAATGGTATTAGAGCTTCAAGAATATCTGTCCTTGGCCTAACACTCAGCAAATCGACAAAACCTCCCAATACTCTTCCCACTATCTCTTTGCTATCGGCTTCCAAGTCATTCCACCACATGTGGAGTTGTAGAGGGACCTCGCTGAGGGCCGAGAACGGTTCATTTTGATTCGTGCTCATCCTGCACATTTATTAAGGTGTTTTTAGGCGAAAGCAAAAATCTTTATTTTTATTCCAAACAAAAAATCTTCGAAAAAACAATATATGTATATATATATACATGTGTATATATATTTATACATATATACTTTGTTGTATATCATTATTGGTAAAATGAAACAAGGAGTTGGACCCGATGAGGGTTGCCTACGTATCCCACATCCGGTGAGAATCAAACCGACGTAGTTCGGGTAATAAACTAACTAGTTTATATATATATATATATTTTTTTTTTGAAAATAAAGAAAATTAAAATAAAAACTCATTCCTCATTCTCAGCATGCTATTTTTCTCTTTTCTCTTTTCCTTTGTTTTTAGTAAAACAAACTATTAAAATAAAATATACTCATTTTCTCTTCTATTTGAACTTTGTCATTTTTTTGTAAAAATTTCCCAACATTCAAAAAACGGTCGTCATGCATGTTCGAAGCAAATAAATGCACAAGCAGTGAGCAGGATGCATCAGGATGGCCTTTTCTGTTTCAGGTTGCTATTCCTAGACGGACCCAACCCCTGTGTTGAGTCCCCTAAGTCAAAAATGCACATGATGTAGATAAGCGTTCCTACTAGGGATCCGACATGAAGTTGAGTTATTCTAAGTTCAGAACCTGGGTGTTTGTTCTAGACCTGGCTTACCCGAGCGGACAGCTCGAGCCGAGGGGGGCAGCGTACCGGGAATACAGAAGCTTCACCGGCTTAGCAACTTGTCCGAACCTCGTTCTAAATTAGGATTTGACACTATACAGAAAAGAAGTCGTACGAAGTACACCCTTCTTCATGATTTAGAAGACTCAGAAAGGATCGGGGTTTCGGCACAGTTTATATACAGTTCACGTAATATCAAAGCGGTAAAAGGTAACCAATTAGCACATTAAGCACAGATCATGTGACAAAATCAGATAAAGCTGAACACAACAATTTATTCTAAGCTCGATTTCTAACCCTAAACCAGTGATTCTGGGTTTCAAACGTCCCCAGCAGAGTCGCCAGAGCTGTCACACCTCCTTTTTCCGTACCCGCGAGGGGACAAGGGAGTTTTTTCCAATTAAAGGACAATCGAAACGGGATTTATTTATTTATTTCAGAGTCGCCACTTGGGAGATTTAGGGTGTCTCAAGTCACCAATTTTAATCCCGAATCGAGGAAAAGAATGACTCCATACTACAGTCTGCGTACCAGAAATCCGGATAATGAATTCTGTTAACCCGGGAGAAGGTGTTAGGCATTCCCGAGTTCCGTGGTTCTAGCACGGTCGCTCAACTGTCATATTCGGCTTATTTATCTGATTTTAATACAATTATGAACCCTTGTGCCAATTTTATCTTTTCACCGCTTTTATTATATCTTAAGGAATGTGAACATCGTTTAAAACATGTTTTTAGATTGCGTCACATGAAATGCACCCGCGATCCTAGAAACATCGTGAGATTTGCTAAACGGCCCGCCCTGGAAACTAAGTGCTTTATATACACATTTAACGAGGGCCTCGCAGCTTGTGCATTTTTATTCGTCGAAGGCTCATCTCATCTTTATTTTTTAGAAGGATATCCTATAGCGGCTATGTTTTCTTGTCGCATTTGTCTCTACTAATTGAAAGTAAAATGATCCTACTCAATTACATGCTTGCAGGTTATTTATAACGGGATTCTGAATGCCTTTGTAGAATAAGAAAACATGGCCATGCACATGGGCAGCTAATCGAACATTATGGGCCCAAACCCAGCCCACACAGTATCGGCTGGGCCTGGGCCACTGCCTTTCTGATGAAAGCCTGCTGGGTTCGTTCGATTCGGGCTCAACCTTCGTGAGGTTGAGAAGTGCAGACTTGCGCTGTTTGTTTTAAAGCAATGGTTTGCCAATTATAAGGAGGCAATTTATCAAAAGGAAATGAAATTAACTAACAATGGATAGTTTCATACTTGACATGCATTAAAGGACATGCTAATCACAAACATAGCTAATTTCTAAAATATAGCCTACTACACTGTCAATCCTATTGCCTATCAGCTTACACGCACAATACGACATTAAGTTACCCCACATTTGCATTCACTATATAGGAGGGCTAACTCCCGTATCCAGGCAAAAATGTAAACCATTAAACATCACATGATATTCAATATACAGATTATGCATAAAATAAACAATCTTCAACTCTTCTCTTTTGTATTCATACTCAACTTCAAGTTACGTTGACAGTATTAGTCGTGTACCTGGATGTTTGAACAATAAGAAGGAGAAGAAGAAAGGAGTCAGCAACAGGCAACCAAACAACAACAATACAGCAACAACAATGAAGCCCACAGGTGGTCGAGCACCAAGCAAACAATCCCAGACACAGAGTGTAAAACAGCAGAAAACCCAGAATATTCAATGTAACAGCACCAGCAGCTCAATAGTCACAAACAGCTCGGCAACTAACCCAACAACAATTGGCAAAGACAGCTTGACCAACTTGCACTCTTATGCAGTGTTCAGACAATGCTTTGTTACAGTATTCTGAAATTTTCTTTATGTTTCTTTCTGTCAGTTCTTTTTCAACTTAAAACCCTTCTGAAGACTAAAAATGTCCACCTCCTTTATGTTCTGAAACAATCCTCTTTATAGGCAGAAATGGCAAGCATTAAGATGCCTTGAACCCTTTCCCTCCTTCCTGCCCATAACTTCTTTTTAAACTAAAAGTCTTCCCCATGCCCATCCATTCGACAGGCCTTTAGCCTGTATTTTTTGCCCAAAACATGGGCACCCCTTTTTTATTCAATCAGCCCCATGCTACCAAGTTTGGCTCCCCACTATTACATTAGTTTAATCCTAATTCAGTACTCTATTTGTCAGCTCACGTAAACTAAGCTTTTTTGTTCTTTCAAACCCCAAACTACCCCTGTTAGACCCTGGTTATTACTGTATTAACCCATTGCAACAGTAGGGCATTTTGAACTTCTGAAAGTTTAAATTCAGAGCTGCCCTAGACTGAATCGTTTAGTTGTTTTGCAAATGCAGTTACAAACTAATCTCAAACAAAGTCAAGCATCCAATTAACAACAAAGTTCGATCAGTCATGTGAAGTTATCAGAACATTTGATCATTCAGTCATAGAAAACTAATCGACGATGTTTATCAAATCGACTATACTAATTATAACAAGAAATAACCAGTCGATCACATAAACAACACGTACAGGGTCCCGAATGGCTTCAGACAACTTTGCACAATCACTGGGAGGCCATATGAACTATCTATTCGACGACTAATCTCATCGAGCATATATATCACAAGACGTATTCACATATACACAGGAGAACAAATGACCAAATAAAAGGTCTTTACAAAGACGGAAGAAATTGAAAAAATATCAGAAACACCAAACAACTACAACAAAACATGCTTAACAAATTCAGACAATACTTAAACAAAACTGAAAAGAAAAAGAAAACTTACTGAAAATGTTCAACCAAAGCCGACCCAGGTCTGAATTAGATTTGACCATTTGAGGCCGAACAAACTTTAATCGGGGTGTTCTCAACTGAGAACACCTTGATTAAGGTCTATTAGACCTCAAACCTCTATTAAAACTGGCCGGATTCCCCAGGTTCTTGTGTTCTAGGGTTTGGATCTTCAGATTTGAGATTCTAGGATTTGTGGGTAGATTCGGACCAAACCAAGCTTGGTTTGGTCACGAGGGAGGTCAAGGGGTTGTCTAGTGTGAATCTGGGTTGGTTTGGTGTAGATCGGGGTTTGGTCTCGAATCTTCAAATCAAGATTCGAGATGATGGAGTGTGATTCGAGGCCAGGGGGTAACAGATTTGGGTTTGGGGTGGTGAGATGCATCAGGGGTGTTAAGGGGGTGTTCACCGGCGTCCTTTCCGCCGGCTTTACAGTGAAGGTGAAGGGGGGCGGCTAGGGTTTGGGATATTAGGGTTAGGCTCTGGAGACGATGAAGCCGGGGGTGTTTGGATAGGGGCGTGGGGTGTGATGGAGGGTTTATATACGGAAGGGGAAGATAGATCAGGGCCATTTGATCAAGTGATCTCAACGGCTTGGATCTACTGGTGAGTGACAGAATGGGGTCGTTTGGTATGTAAATGGGGTCGTTTTGGTTTAAGTGAGGGGTTGGGTTGACCCGAGTAAACAGGTCGGGTTATGGGTGTGAGTGTGGTTCGTTGGATGAGTTTGAACGGACGGCTCAAATAAGATGCCCTATGCGGCGTTGTTTTGGGTCCGTGCCTGGGCAGGCCTGGTTTGGACCGGGTCCTTGTGCTGGTTTTGGGCCTCTCTTTGGGGCCCAATCTGATTTTCCCACAACCCTTTCCCTTTCTAATTAACCAAATTTAAACTAAATTCCTAAATAAATTGTAAAATTAGAAAAAATTAAAAATAGAATTACACACACATTGGTTAATACCTATAACAATTAACACACAAATTAACATTAAATACAAATCACTCAATGACAAGACATATATTTTTTGATTTTCTTTTCTTTTTGGAGTAACTTTCGCGAAGCCAAAAATCACATGCTTACAATTATTATTACCAACAATGATCAGGATGGTATTACTAAATTGAAGCAACATCTCTCTCAACACTTTCAGACTAAAGGACCCGGGCAAACTAAAGTATTTTCTGGGTATTGAGGTCGCTCACTCTAGCTTAGGTATTGTGATATCACAACGGAAGTATGTCTTAGACATTCTTGAGGAGACAGGAATGACAGGTTGTAGATCGATTGACACTCTGATGGATCCAAATTCTAAACTTCTGCCAGGATAGGGGGAGTCGCTTAGCGATCCTGCAAGATATAGGAGCTGGTTGGTAAATTAAATTATCTCACAGTGACTAAACCTGACATTTTTCCTTTCCTGTGAATGTTGTAAGTCAGTTTATGGATTATCCGTGTGATAGCCACTGGGATGCAGTTATCTGCATTCTTCGGTATATAAAATCGGCTCCAGAAAAAGGGTTATTGTTTGAGGATCGAGGTCATGAGTAGATCGTTGGTTACAAATACTGATTGGGCAGGATCACCTTCTGACAGACGTTCTACGTCTGGATATTGTGTTTTAGTAGGAGGCAATTTCGTGTCTTGGAAGAGCAAGAAACAAAATGTAGTTGCTCGATCAAGTGCAGAAGCAGAATATCAAGCAACGGCTATGGCGACATGTGAGCTAATTTGGATCAAACAATTGCTCAAGGAGTTGAAATTTGGTGACATCAGCTAGATAGAACTTGTGTGCGATAATCAAGCTGCCCTTCATATTGCATCAAATCCGGTGTTCCATGAGAGGACTAAACACATTAAGATTGATTATCACTTCATCAGAGAAAAGATACTCTCAGGAGATATTGCTACAAAATTTGTGAAGTCGAATGATCAACTTGCTGATATTTTCATCAAGTCCCTCACTGGTCCTCGTATTAGTTATATATGTAACAAGCTCGGTACATATGATTTATATGCACCAACTTGAGGGGGAGTGTTAGTTTGGTAGTTAAATAGTATTAAATAACCTTAATCCCATATGTGGGGGTGTTCATAAAAACCCGAAAAATCGAAGCAAACCGAAAACCAAACCAAACCGACCAAAAAATCGATACTTTATGGTTTGGTTTGGTGTTGGTTTTGAATTTTAAAAACCGATCAAATTTGGTTTGGGTTTGATTTTAATCAGAAAAAACCGAAAAAACCCGACTATAGGAGTAGTTATTTCAAATTTATTATTACACCTATATATATGTATATTTTTATACAAGGTTTCAAATATTTAATGGTGAATTTTAATAGTTTGCACTTTTAGTATAGTTCTTTACCTTTACATTCTAGTTTGATTGGTAGTTTTCTTTTGTTAAGTGTAAGAATCCATTTCGTGTTAAAAATAATATATTTTTAATTGAGTCCTTAAATTATTTATCACTATTTGATTCAATTATCATCAATATATCTTGGTAAATAATAGAATTTTCGAAGGGCAATTGATTTGATAGTGTTACGTTGAAAATGTGGTCTCCGGAATATGTGTTTAGTAGTGTATGTCTTATATTTAAGAAAAAACCCACAAATAACCAAAAAAAAAACGAAAACCCGACATAAACCGAATCGAGAAAAAACCGACTTAATCGATTTGGTTTGGTTCTAATATTTGAAAAACCAACTTACTTGGTTTGGTTTCTTTTTAGGGAAAAACCGATCCAAACTGAACCATGAACACCCCTACCCATATGTATTAGGAGTATGACCTGTATTATATATATATATAGGGATCATTGTATCATTGTTAAGATATGTGAATAATATCAGATTTTCTCCCGTGCATTCTCACAGTAGAAGTAGAATATGTCGTAGTCCTATATGTATTAGGAGTAGAATATGTATTATATATAGCGCTCATTGTATTATTGTAAAAAAATAGATTTTTCTCCCGTGCATTCTCACATGGTATCAGAGCTTCAGTGAGAAAATTATCGTTGTGCGTCATTCTAGCGACATCCGGGAAGAAAGATCTCATCGCCGTGCAATTTTCCGGCAACTTCATCTTGTTCCCAGGGCTCATCACTGCTAAGTGGTACTGTGCATATACCAGTACCACCATTATATCTGAAACCCTTGTGCGACTAAACCCCAGAAATTTCAGTCCGATCGGAACAGAAAAGTCAGTCACCGTGCGTCTTTTCGGTTGACGACTCAAGATTGATTTGCATTATCTCCCCATTAGTAAGTGTTGTGCGAAAACCAACACTACTATCTTGTTCGGAAAAGCCAGGCAACAAAACCCCAGTCAATCACTCCGGTAGAAAGTTCCTCACGCGCCGCCAGAACTAGGGTCCCTGCGAGCTACAGTAACTTTTCCGGTGCGTGTGAGTCATTATGGCCACTTTTTGACAAAACTTCTTCAGGACAACTTGCTTTTCCAGTGATTCTGATCCTACCCATATAAATTACATCAAAGTCTGATAATTTTTATTTTTTACGGCGTGAACAGTAATTTCCAGAAAAAAATTTCTGCTTTCTGGTGCTGTTTTAAAATCTATTTTGTAGTTTAGAATTTGGCTTTGTCTCACTCTTTTAAGATTTTTCCGGCGACCTTTTAGCCAACTCCTGTTTATCATCAACCACCTGGTTTTGTTGCTCAGGGGGAATCTTGTGTCCTTGTATGTCGAATGATCAGCTTGCAAATATTTACCAAGTCCATCACTGGTCTTCGTATTAGTTACATATATAACAAGCTCGGTACATATGATTTGTATGCTCCGGCTTGAGAGGGAGTGTTAGATAGTTATCTGTAATTAGTCCTAGTCCCATATTAGTAGGAGTAGAGTATGTCCTAGTCCCATATGTAGTAGGAGTAGAATATGTCCTAGTCCTATATGTAGAAGGAGTAGAATATGTATTATATATATGGCTCATTATATCATTGTTAATAAATAGATTTTTCTCCCATGTATTCTCACAAAAGCAATTAGTAGGAAAGTTCCTTATTTGATATAAGCTAAACTCCTATATGAAAACTCTATAATATGTTGTTCACCTCTCAATTCAGTAAGAGGTTTCTCTTTTTTATCTTTTCAAATATAGATGACAATCTCAGGGCATATAATCAATCATGTATGTGATAAAGTTGTTGCTCAACCATCTCATGCAGTTGAGTGTCCTTACTTTTCTATTTTCGCATTTCATGTTTCATTTGTTTGGCAGATAGAAAATGGGGCCACCTTCGTCGCTATAGATAAATTATTAAACCCGAAGGATTGAAGTTCAGCTTTATTAATTCAAGGTATCCATTTCTTTCTGGGTTTTTTTGCTCTTCTGATAGTGAAGTTTGTTGTTCTTCTGGTTGTACAACTGTTAATATGAGACTGACAATTTCTATTATTCTACTAGATAATGGTGGTGGAATGGACCCCGAAGCCATGCGTTGCTGTCTGAGTTTTGGATTTTCAGATAAGAAGTCCAAATCAGCCATTGGACAGTGTATGGAGATTCAGTAATTGTTTTTCCTTTCCCGTTCTCTCATTTTTTTATGTAAGTAATGTGTCCCCTTTTAGATGGAAATGGTTTCAAGACAAGTTCGATGAGACTTGGGGCTGACGTTGTTGTATTTAGCTGCTGTATGAAGAACAGGTTTGATACCAGTGGATTATAATTGCACGTGTTGTTTACCATTTTCCTTCTTTCATCATGGGAGAATTTTACACTCTGTAGTATGTAGCAGTCAAAATGGGGTCCTTTATGTTTTGCGGTAGGTCTAAAAGTCCCTTAAATATACCCTGAGGGGTTTTGGTCCTTTAAGTTAGCCAAAAGTAAGCATTTTTTGTCTCTATCAAATATTTATCAAACTCTAATTGTCAGATTTAATGGATTTGTGGGAAAAAAATTGAACAGAAACTCAAAATTGGAGGTGCAATTGCTGCTATTTTTTTAATTCTATTTCTGGTGTCTTGTGCATGTTTTGGTGTTGCAATTTCGAGGATTTGACGGGACTTTCTTGATGTTTTCGGCTGAATAATTGTTTCTTTCCATTGTTCTCTTTAAATCTAACTTCCAATTTTTTTTAAATATTTGGCAGCGATCAAAAGTGCTCTTTTTAGTGAACTCAAAGGACCAAAACCACTCAAGAGTACAATAATGGACTATTTTAAACTTATCCTAAACATAAAGCTTCCGACCTATATACCTTTAAGCAGTTGAACTTAGGGGGTACTCTTTAGCTTTCATGTAATGACCCGACCGATCGTTTTAAGAATTAATGCCCCGATCCCCTATTAATTGCTTTTCCCATATTTGTTTCTGCTATTGTGAGTTGACGGGAGGATTTATTTGGAGTTTCGGAGAGCTTTGGGACAATTAGTCCCTAAATGAGAGTTTAAGTTTTAGAATTTGGACCGTAGTCGGAGCAGTGTGAATACAGTCTCGAAATGGAATTCTGTTGGTTCCGTTAGCTCCGTAGGGTGATTTCGGGCTTAGGGGCGTATTCGGATTGTGTTTTGGAGGTCCGTAGCTTATTTAGGCTTGAAATGCCGAAAGTTGAATTTTTGAAGTTTCCCGTTCGATAGTGAGATTTTGATTTAAGGGTCGGAATGGAATCTGAAAGTTGGAGTAGCTCCGTAGTGTTGAATGTGACGTGTGTGCAAAATTTTAGGTCATTCGGACGAGGTTTGATAGACTTTTTGATCGAAAGTGTAATTTGAGAGTTTTTGGAGTTCTTAGGCTTGAATCCATGGTTAACTCGATGTTTCGATGTTGTTGTAGGTGTTTTGAGGAATGGTATAAGTTTGGATAGTGGTATATGACTTGTTCGTGCATTTGGTTGAGGTCCCGAGGGCCTCGGGATGATTTCGAATGGTTAACGGGAAGTTTGGAGTTGGAAATTTGCAGCTGAAGCTGCTGAGTTTGCTGTCATAACCGCACCTGCGCTTACAGACCACAGGTGCGAGCAAACAGAAGTGAGATCACTTCCGCAGATGTGGCCAAAGGTGAAGACAACTGAAACCTTAGAAGCGGGAGATGTTCCGCACCTGCGGGACCGCAGATGCGAATTCTGGGTCGCAGGTGCGGAGAAAGGGACTTAAGTGAAAATCGTAGAAGTGGTTCCCTTGACCGCAAAAGCAGTAGCACAGAAGCAGAAATGGACCGCAGGTGCGAAAAACCTGGGTTAGAAAGTATAAAAAGATTTCCTTCGCGAATTTAGGTTATTTTTCATAAATTTTCAACGGGAAGAAGCTTTGGAGAGCATTTTCAAGGGAGATTTTAAGAGGGATTCATTGAGGTAAGATCTTTGGTCCTTAAGCTCAATATTGTGGTGATTTTTATCATTGTAAGCATGAAATTTGAAGGAAAATTAGTGGTAAATTGAGGGTTAGGGCTTGGTTAATTGGAGAGCATTGAGTAGTGATTTGAGAGACCATTTGAGGTCCGATTTTTGTACTTTTGGTATGACTAAACTCGTGAGAGTATGAGAATTCTGAAAATGTAAATTTTACCCGATTCCGAGACGTGGTCCCGGTGGGCATTTTGGTTATTTTTCCTAATTTCACGTATTAACTTAGAATTTATTAGTGGAATCGGTTACTTGAAGTTATATTTATATTATGCAATTGAGTTGAATAGATTTGGGCCATTTGGAGTCGAGTACCCATGGAAAGAGCGTAGTTTCGGGTTTATTTTGAGCCGGTTCGAGGTAAGTGGCTTGCCTAACCTTGTGTGGGGAACTCCCCTTAGGATTTGGTATTGTTGATATTTGAAATGCCTTGTACGTGAGGTGACGAGTGCGTACGTGTGCTAATTATTGAAAATCTGGTTTTCATTAAGTAATTTAAATTATGTTTCCTTTCCTGTTTATACTACTTACAATTTAAGCCTGCTGTTAGCTTATGGAAATATGTCTAATTGACTTAATTGCTTTACTTGCTCAAACTGCCTTATTTGGATTATGTGCAACATGCTATGTTAGAAATACCTATTTTACCTTGGTATGAAATTTGAATTGAATTGTGTATTCTTCGAGTTGTTGCTGTGTGTTTACTTTGGGACTACGGGACAGTATTCCGGGAGATCCCCCTGCATGCTTACTTTGGGACTACGGATCGGTATTCCGGGAGATCTCCCTGCACTTTTACATTGGAACTATGGGACTGAGCCCGGTAGATTCCCCTAGTTCTGAGTATTTATGTTTGGGACTATGGATCGGTATTCCGAGAGATCCCCGCACACTATGAGTTGGACTACGGGACGACACCTGAGAGATCCACTGGATATTTATATTTGGAACTATAGGACGGTATCCTGGAAGATCCCCGATTGTTATCTCTGCGTTGAACTGTATTCCTTTTTGTGATTATTTTATCTCAGTTATAGTTGATTTTGTTCTGTCTATCCTGTGTTACTTTTTATTGTTGCACTTAATTATACTCTCTTATTCTATACTATTATACCTTGATTTTCATTTAAACTTAGTAGGGCCCTGACCTTCCTTGTCACTACTCGACCGAGGTTAGGCTTGGCACTTACTGAGTACCGCTGTGGTGTACTCATGCCCTTTCTGCGCATGTTTTTCATGTGCAAATCCAGGTACTTCGACTCAGCCCTACTACCCTTGAGGGGAGGGGATTCTCCAGAGACTTCGAGGTATATCTGCCTCGTCCGCAGACCGAAGAGTCCCTTTCCATTCTCCCTTATAATACCAGCCCTTCTGTATTTACTTTTGTTTAGACATTCTGGAGTTAGATACTTGTAGTTATTCAATACCTTGTGATTTCATGAGATTCCGGGTTTTGGAAAATGTAGTTTCAGTTTGAGAGTTGTATTGTATATGCCGAGTGGCATCTTAAACTTTCATTTGATATTTTTCTACAGTTTTGACGAGTTTATCTCTGTTGTTTTCTTTTCTGCAATTTGTTGGGTTTACCTAGTCGTAGAGACTAGGTGCCATCACGACAATTCATGGATGGCGAACTCGGGTCGTGACATTTCAACTACTTGTTTGTTTGGTTGGATCTGTTGCTGATTTAACTGGTGTTAATAATAGTCATCTTTTCGTTGCTTAAAGTAGTTGAACTTAGGGGGTACTATTTAGCTTTCATCTATTTGTTTGTTTGGTTGGATCTGTTGCTGATTTAAGCAGTGTTATTAAAAACCATCTTTTCGTTGCTTAAGGTGATGAAGCAATGCGAAGTGAGGGGTTATCACTTCATTGGTGAACCCGTGCGCCTCAGAGAAGTGAGCATTTCAAATAAGGATGTGCAACGTGATCCCAACGAGAAGCGATCCATTCTTTAAATCTCAAGTTTAAGGGGTTGGCTTAATATCCGAGTTGTATATTGGATGCTTAAATTATCAATCTTTATTGCAATTTGATTATTTAGGTTCTAAAAACAACAATGCTTGATATTTTTCTATTTTGTAAATTATGTGTTTCACTTTGACAAAGCATGTGCTTCAGTTCTTGCTTTTCACTCATGCCCGATGAGCCTTGTCACTTTTTTGCGCTTTTTCACTTTTAAATACATTTAATTTAAGAATTTCTGGACCAACACTTTTACCAAATTGACTTGAAGGACCAAATTGGATCTGGTCATAAGTTTTGGGAATTAAAGGTATTGTTTCTCACTTTTGGTTCACATGACACTGTCTTTTGATGAGAATATGTAATAAGGCCTCATTCTGCCTTAAAGTTCTTCCTCCATCAATTAGATTTTTGTCATATTAAATAGTGCCCGATTATTGTTTCTTCTATTCTTCCTACCTACCCTGACACAATACTTCCGTTTGTTAGAACTATTTTAGGTAAATGTTCTTGTATTCCAAGTTAAATGTTCTTTTTGACTTGGCTACTTTATGATGTTCTTGTTCCACTTAGGATCCTTCAAGGTAAGAATTAAAAAATGTATCTTGTTTAATTAGAGTCTCGCAGATCGGTACGAAAACGTCTGTACTTATCTACGAGAGGTTATGTAACTGTTAGGAAAATTCCAATTCATTTGATTTCCTTGTCGTGCGAGATTTTGATATCACCATTCTAAACTTCTGTCTTCTATTCTCTCACATATGGTGAGGACACGTGCTACCAGAGATGATTAGGCACCCACGCCCCCTACTGGAGCTGTCAGAGGTCGGGGACGAGATAGAGGCCGAGGACGTGCACTTGGTGCAGCCAGAGCACCCGCGCGAGCTGCCACCGAGGTACCACCAAGAGTTCCAGCCAGAGTCCAGGCACCTGATATGCCTACTACTACTACTAAACCAACGCTCCAGGAGACTCTTGCACAGTTCATGAGCATGTACACCGCTCTAGCTCAGGCAGGGTTGCTTTCCCTTGCTGCAGCTATGTCTTAGGCTAGGAGAGGAGCACAGACTCCTGCTACCCACACTCCTGAGCAGCGAGTGCATGTTGATCAGGTCCCAGAGATTATTTCTGTATAGCCTGCAATCCCAGATCAACCCGAGGACTGGGCAGCGACTTTCGAGGATGAGCAGCTCAGGTTTGAGAGGTTCAAGAAGTACAAGCCTCCTGTATTTAGTGGTCTAGCATCTGATGATGCTTTGGGATTTCTAGATGAGTACCACCGTATTCTCCATACCATGGGTATATCAGGATCGAGCGGGGTTTCCTTCATTACCTTCCAGCTTCGAGGAGCTGCCTATGAGTGGTGGCGTACTTATGAGTTAGACAATCCGGATGAGGCAGCTTTCCTGACTTGGACTCAGTTTTGAGATATGTTCCTGAGAGAGTATGTTCCTCAGAGCCTTAGGGACGCATGGCGCGCAGAGTTTGAGCATTTGCGCCAGGGTACTATGACTGTCTCGGAGTATGCTGTCTATTACACTAGCTTGGCTAGACATGCCCCAGCATTGGTTTCTACTGTTCACGAGAGGGTTCGCCGGTTTATTGAGGGGCTTATTCCCAACATCAGATCTAGCATGGCTCGTGAGTTGGAGATGGATATTTCTAATAAGCAAGTGGTGAGCATTGCTAGGAGGATTGAGGGTATGCATGCTAGGGAGAGAGAGGAGAGGGAGACCAAGAGGTCTCGAGAGTCGGGCCATTATTCTGGTTGCCCATGCTCCAGTTGTAGTTCGTCATGGTAGGGGTTATATGAGTTGCCCCATTCATTCATCTCTTCCAGCAGCTAGTGGTATTCCAGCTCTTCCTAGGCCTCACGAGCCTTATTATGCACCTCCAGTATCTAGTGCGCCTCCTGCGCGGGGTGCTTTTAGTGGTCAGTTCAGCAGACTTGGCCCAAGCTAGTCACAGTCACCACGTCCTCCCAAAGATTGTTTTGAGTGTGGTGACACATGCCATATGGTGAGGGATTTCCCCAAACATATGAGGGGTGCACCTCTACAGACTTCTCAGCCATAACGTGCCCTGCAGACTTCTCAGGATATGGTTATAGCTCCAGTTGCTACCCCACCTGCTCAGCCAGCTAGAGGTGGAGGTCGGAGAGGTAGAGGTCACCCTAGAGGGGGAGTCCATGCCAGATATTAAGCCCTTCCTGCCCGAACCGAGGTTGTCGCCTCCGATTCTATCATCACAAGTATTGTCCTAGTTTGTCATAGAGATGCATCGGTTTTATTCGATCCAAGCTCCACCTATTCTTATGTGTCTTCTTATTTTGCCCCGCATTTGGGTGTACCTTGGGATTCTTTGAGTACCCCTGTTTTTGTTTCTACTCTTGTGGGAGATTCTCTTGTTGTGGACCGCGTCTATCGATCGTGTGGGGTTGCCCTTAGTGGTTTTGAGAGTAGAGCTAATTTATTATTGTTCAGCATGGTAGATTTTGATGTTATCTTAGGCATGGACTAGTTGTCACCCCATTATGCTATTCTTGATTGTCACGCCAAAATCGTGATGCTGGCTATGGCAGGTGTATACCGCGAGTAGAGTGGAGGGGTGTCTTAGATCATACTTCCAATAGAGTTATTTCATTCCTTAAGGCTTAGTGTATGGTTGAGAAGGGGTATGACGCGTATCTAGCTTATGTGAGAGATGTCAGTATTGATACCCCTACGGTTGATTCAGTCCCAGTAGTACGGGATTTTCCTGATACGTTTCCAGCTGATCTTCCGAGCATGCCGCCCGATAGAGATATTGATTTTGGCATTGATCTATTGTCGGGAATTCAGCCCATTTTTATTCCTCCGTATCATATGGCCCCTCCTGTGTTGAAGAAGTTGAAGGATCAATTACAGGAATTGCTTGATAAGGGTTTTATTCGGCCTAGTGTATCACCTTGGGGGTGCTCCTGTCTTGTTTGTAAAGAAAAATTATGGTTCTATACGTATGCGCATTGATTATCGCCAGTTAAACAAAGTTACAGTGAAGAACAATTATCCTTTGCCTCGTATTAATGATTTGTTTGACCATCTTCAGGGTGCACGGGTGTTTTCTAAGATGAACTTGCGCTCAGGTTACGATCAGTTGAAGATTCGGGAGCCAGATATCCCCAAGACTGCTTTCAGGACTCGGTATGGTCATTACGAGTTTCTTGTTATGTCATTTGGGCTGACCAATGCCCCATCAGCCTTTATGAATTTGATGCACAGTGTGTTCCGGCCATATCTTGACTCGTTCATCAGTCTTTATTGATGATATTTTGGTATATTCCTGGAGTCGGGAGGATCATGACCAGCACCTGAGGACAGTGCTTCAGACTTTAAGGGAAAAGAAGTTATATGCAAAGTTCTCAAAATGTAAGTTTTGGTTGGATTCCGTGGCATTCTTGGGCCATGTGGTTTTGAGTGATGGTATTCAGGTGGATCTGAAGAAAGTGGAAGCAGTGCAGAGTTGGCCCAGACCATCTTCAGCTACAAAGATCTGTAGTTTTCTTGGCTTGACGGGTTATTACCGTCGATTTGTTGAGGGGTTTTCCTCTATTGCAGCCCCTATGACTAGGCTGACCCAAAAGGGTGCTCCGTTCTAGTGGATAGAAGAGTATGAGGCGAGCTTTCAGAAGCTCAAGACAGCTTTAACTACAGCCCTAGTTTTGATATTGCCTATAGGTTCGGGGGCTTATACTGTCTATTGTGATGCCTTGAGGATTGGCCTTGGAGCGATATTGATGCAGAAAGGTAGGGTGATTGTCTATGTATCTAGACAGTTGAAAGTACATGAGAAGAATTATCCTTTCCATGATCTCAAGTTAGCTGCTATTGTTCACGCCTTGAAGATTTGGAGTCATTATTTGAACGATGTGCCTTGGGAGATTTATACCGATCACCGGAGTTTGTTGCATCTGTTCAAGCATAAGGATCTTAAATTTTGTCAGAGGAGGTAGTTAGAGCTGTTGAAGGACTATGATATCACTATTTTGTACCACCCGGGCAAGGACAATGTAGTGGCAATGCTTTGAGTCGTCGGGCGGTGAGTTTGGGGAGTTTGGCTTATTTACCAGTAGCGGAGAGGCCCATGGCGATGGATGTTCAGGCCTTAGCCAGCTAGTTTGTGAGATTGGATCTTTTGGAGCCTGGTCGGGGTCTAGCTTGCGTGGTTTCCCGGTCTTCCTTGTTTGATCGTATCTGGGAGCGTCAGTTTGATGACCCTCATTTGCTTGTCCTCAAGGACAAGGTTCTGCATGGAGATGCCAGAGATGAGACTATTGGTGATGATGGGATATTGAGGATGCAGGGTCAAATATGTGTACCCAATGTTGATGGGCTTCGGGAGTTGATTCTAGAGGAGGTCCATAGTTCGCGGTATTCCATTCATCCGGGTGCCGCGAAGATGTACCAGAATTTGAGGCAGCACTATTGGTGGAGGCGGATGAAGAAAGATATAGTTAGGTTTGTAGCTCGGTGTCTCAATTGTCAGTAGGTGAAGTATGAGCACCAGAGACCGGGTGAGTTGCTTCAGCAGATAGAGATTCCGAGACTTTGTAGTTCAGCTCCCACAGACTTTGAGAATGTTCAATGCCATTTGGGTGATTGTGGATCGGCTGACCAAGTCCGCGCATTTCATTCTTGTGTGTACTACCTATTCTTCGGAGCGACTGGCGGAGATTTATATCGGGGAGATTGTTCGTCTGCATAGTATTCCAGTTTCTATCATTTCGGATAAAGGTACGCAGTTCACATCACGATTCTGGAGGGTCGTACAGTTAGTTACTCGGGTGGAGTTGAGTACAGCATTTCACCCTCAGACGGACGGACAATCCGAGCACACTATTCAGATTCTTGAGGATATGCTCCGTGCGTGTGTGATTGAGTTTGGAGGGTCTTAGGATCAGTTCTTGCCATTGGCGGAGTTTGCCTACAACAACAGTTATCAGTCCAGCATTTAGATGGCACCGTACGAGGCTTTATATGGTAGGCGATGTAGATCCCCGATGGGTTGGTTTGTGCCGGGTGAGTCTAGATTATTGGTCACAGACTTGATTCAGGATGCTTTGGAGAAGGTTAAGGTGATTCAAGATAGACTCCGTACAGCCTAGTCCAGACAGAAGAGTTATGCGGACCCGAAGGTTCGTGATGTTTCCTATATGGTTGGAGATCGAGTTCTGCTTTGGGTTTCGCCTATGAAGGGCGTTATGAGATTTGGAAAGAAAGAGAAATTGAGTCCGAGGTTTATTGGTCCCTTTGAGATTGGGGCGTGTTGGGGAGGTTGGTTATGAGTTTGCCTTACCTCCTAACCTGGCAGGAGTTCATCCGGTATTTCATGTTTCGATACTCCGGAGGTATCACGGTGATCTGTCACACGTGTTGGATTTCAATTTAGTCTAGTTGGACAAGGATCTATCTTATGTTGAGGAGCCAGTGGCGATATTGGACAGGCAGGTTCGAAAGCTGAGGTCATAGAATATTGCATCAGTAAAGGTCCAGTGGCGGGGTCAGCCGGTCTATGAAGTGATCTAGGAGACCGAGCAGGATATGTGCAGCCGTTACCCTCATATTTTCACTACTTCAGGTATGTCTCTATGCTCGTTAGAGGATGAACAAATGTTTAATTGTAGGAGGATGAAACAACCAAGCCAGTTGTTTTAAGAATTAATGTCCCGATCCCCTATTAACTGCTTTCCCCGTGTTTGTTTCTGCAATTGTGAGTTGATGGGAGGATTTATTTGGAGTTTCGGAGAGTTTTGGGACACTTAGTCCCTAAATGAGAGTTTAAGTTTTAGAATTTGGACCGTAGTTGGAGCAGTATGAAGACGGCCTCGGAATGGAATTTCGTTGGTTCCGTTAGCTCCGTTGGGTGATTTCGGGTTTAGGAGCGTGTTCGGATTGTGTTTTGAAGGTATGTAGCTTATTTAGGCTTGAAATGCCGAAAGTTGAATTTTTGAAGTTTCCAATTCGATACTGAGATTTTGATTTAAGGGTCGAAATGGAATTCCAAAAGTTGGAGTAGCTCCGTAGTGTTGAATGTGATGTGTGTGCAAAATTTCAGGTCATTCAGACGAGGTTTGATAAACTTTTTGATCGAAAGCGTAATTTGAGAGTTTTTGGAGTTCTTAGGCTTGAATCCATGGTTAATTCTATGTTTCAATATTGTTATAGGTGTTTTGAGGATTGGTATAAGTTTGGATAGTGGTATTTGACTTGTTCGTGCTTTTGGTTGAGGTCCTCGGGGCCTCGGGATGATTTCGGATGGTTAACGGGAAGTTTAAAGTTGGGAATTTGCTGTTGAAGCTGCTGAGTTTGCTGTCATAACCGCACCCGCAGCTTGAGGATCACAGGTGCGAGAATACAGAAGCGAGATCACTACTGCAGATGCAGCCATGGTGAAGAGAGCTGAAACCACAGAAGCGGGAGGTGTGTCGCACCTGCGGGACTGCAGATGCGGATTCTGGGTCGCAGGTGTGGAGAAGGAACTTAAGTGAAAACTGCAGAAGCGGTTCCCTTGACCGCAGAAGCGGTAGTGTATAAGCGGAAATGGACCGCAGGTGTGAAAAACCTGGGTCAGAAAGTATAAAAAGATTTCCTTCGCGAATTTGGGTTATTTTTCATAAATTTTCAACGGGAAGAAGCTTTGGAGAGCGTTTTCAAGGGAGGTTTTCAGAGGGATTCGTTGAAGTAAGGTCTATGGTCCTTAAGCTCGTTATTGTGGTGATTTTTATCATTGTAAGCATGAAATTTGAAGGAAAATCAGAGGTAAATTGAGGGTTAGGGCTTGGTTAATTGGAGAGTTTTGAGTGGTGATTTGAGGGACCACTTGAGGTTCGTTTTGGTACTTTTGGTATGACTCAACTCGTGAGAGTATGAGGATTTTGAAAATGTAAATTTTACTTGATTTCAAGATGTGGGCCCGGAGGCATTTTAGTCATTTTTCCTAATTTCGCGTATTAGCTTAGAATTAATTAGTGGGATCAGTTACTTGAAGTTATATTTACATTATGCAATTGATTTGAATAGATTTGAGCCATTTAGAGTCGAATACTCGTGGCAAGAGCATGGTTTTGGGTTGATTTTGAGCCGGTTCGAGGTAAGTAGGTTGCCTAACCTTGGGTGGGGAACTCCCCTTAGGATTTAGTATTGTTGATATTTGAAATGCCTTGTATGTGAGGTGACAAGTGCGTACTTGTGCTAATTGTTGAAAATCATGTTTTCATTAAGTAACTTAAATTGTGTTTCCTTTATTGTTTATACTATTTGCAATTTAAGCCTGCTGTTAGCTTAGGGAAATATGTCTAATTGACTTAATTGCTTTACTTGCTCAAACTGCCTTATTTGGATTATGTGCAGCATGCTAGGTTAGAAATTCCTGTTTTACCTTGGTATGAAATTTGAATTGAATTGTGTATTCTTCGTGTTGTTGTATGTTTACTTTGGGACTACGGGACGGTATACCGGGAGATCCCCTTGCATGGTTATTTTGGGACTACAGATCGGTATTCCGGGAGATCCCCTATCCTTTTACATTGGAACTACGGGACTGCACCCGGTAGATTCCCCCAGTACTGAGTATTTACATTTGGGACTACGGATCGGTATTCCGGGAGATCCCTGCGCACTCTGAGTTGGACTACGGGACGACACCCGGGAGATCCACTGGATATTTATATTTGGAACTATAGGACGGTATCCTAGAAGATCCCTGGTTGTTATCTCTACGTTGAACTGTATTCCTTTATGTGATTATCTTGTCTCAGTTGTAGTTGTTGTTGTTCTATGTATCGTGTGTTACTTCTTACTATTGCACTTAATTATACTGTCTTATTCTATACTGTGATACCTTGTTTTTCATTTAAACTCAGTAGGGCCCTAACCTTCTACGTCACTACTCGACCGAGGTTAGGCTTGGCACTTACTGAGTACCACTGTGGTGTACTCATGCCCTTTCTACGCATGTTTTTCATGTGCAGATCCAGGTACTTCGACTCATCCCTACTACCCTTGAGTCGAGGCGATTCTCTAGAGACTTCGAGGTATATATGCCGCGTCCGCAGACCAAGGAGTCCTTTTCCATTCTCTCTTATAATACTATCCCTTCTGTATTTACTTTTTTTTAGACATTCTGGAGTTAGACACTTGTAGTTATTCAATAGCTTGTGATTTCATGAGATTCCGGGTTTTGGAAAATGTAGTTTCAGTTTGAGAGTTGTATTGTATATGCCGAGCGGCATCTTAAATGTTTCATTTGATATTTTTCTACAGTTTTGGCTAGTTTATCTCTTTTGTTTTCTTTTCTGCAATTTGTTAGGTTTACCTAGTTGTAGAGACTAGGTGTCATCACGACAGTTCACGGATGGCGAACTCGGGTCGTGACATTTCAACTACTTGTTTGTTTGGTTAGATCTGTTGCTGATTTATGTGGTGTTAATAATATTCATCTTTTCGTTGCTTAAAGCAGTTGAACTTAGGGGGTACTATTTAGCTTTCAACTATTTGTTTGATTGGTTGGATCTGTTGTTGATTTAAGCAGTGTTATTAAAAGCCATCTTTTCGTTGCTTAAGGTGATGAAGCAATGCGAAGTGAGGGGTTATCACTTCATGGGTGAACCCGTGCGCTTCAGAGAAGTGTGCACTTCAAATAAGGATGGGCAACGTGATCCAAACGAGAAGAGATCCATTCTTTAAATCTCAAGTTTAAGGGGTTGGCTTAATATCCGAGTTGTATATTGGATGCTTAAATTATCAATCTTTATTGCAATTTGATTATTTAAGTTCTATAAACAACTATGCTTGATATTTTTTTATTTTGTAAATTATGTGTTTCACTTGACAAAGCATGTGCTTCAGTTCTTGCTTTTCACTCAAGCCCGATGAGCCTGGTCACTTTTTTTGTGCTTTTTCACTTTTAAATACATTTAATTAAGAATTTCTGGACCAACTCTTTTACTAAATTAACTTGAAGGACCAAATTGGATCTGGTCATAAGTTTTGGGAATTAAAGGTATTGTTTCTCACTTTAGGTTCACATGACACTGTCTTTTGAGGAGAATATGTAATAAGGCCTCATTCTGCCTTAAAGTTCTTCCTCCGTCAATTAGAATTTGTCATATGGAATAGTGCCCGATTATTGTTTCTTCTATTCTTCCTTCCTTCCCTAACACAATATTTCTGTTTGTTAGAACTATTTTATGTAACTGTTCTCTTATTCCATGTTAAATGTTCTTTTTGACTTGGCTACTTTATGATGTTCTTGTTCCACTTAGGATGCTTCAAGGTAAGAATTAAAAAATGTATCTTGTTTAATTAGAGTCTCGCGGATCGATACGGAGACGTCTGTACTTATCTACGAGAGGCTATGTAACTGTTAGGAAAGTTCCAATTCATTTGATTTCCTTGTCGTACGAGATTTTGATATCACCATTCTAAGCTTCTGTCTTCTATTCTCTCACATATGGTGAGGACACGTGCTACCAGAGATGATCAGGCACCCACGCCCCCTACTGGAGCTGTTAGAGGTCGGGGCCGAGATAGAGGCCAAGGATGCGCACGTGGTGCAACCATAGCACCCGCGCGAGCTGCCACCGAAGTGCCACTAGGAGTTCCAGCCGGAGTCCAGGAACCTGATATACCTACGACTATAACTACTCCAGCGCTCCAGGAGACTCTTGCGCAGTTCATGAGAATGTACACTACTCTAGCTCAGGCAGGGTTGTTTCCTCTTGTTGTAGCTATGTATTAGGCCGGGGGAGGAGCACAGACTCCTGTTGCCCACACTGCTGAACAGCGAGTGCATGTTCATAGGTCCTAGAGATTATTCATGTACATCCTGCAGTCCCAGATCAGCCCGAGGATAGGGCAGCGACTTTCGAGGATGAGCAGCTCAGGCTTGAGAGGTTCAAGAAGTACAAGCCTCATGTATTCAGTGGTCTAGCATCAGATGATGCTCCGGGTATTCTAGATGAGTGCCACCGTATTCTCCGTACCATGGGTATATCAGGATCGAGCGGGGTTTCCTTCACTACCTTCCAGCTTCGAGGAGTCGCCTATGAGTGGTGGCGTACTTATGAGTTAGACAGTCCGGATGAGGCAGCTTTCCTGACATGGACTCAGTTTTCAGATATGTTCCTGAGAGAGTATGTTCCTCAGAGCCTCAGGGACGCATTGCGTGCAAAGTTTGAGTATTTGCGCTAGGGTACTATGATTGTCTCGGAGTATGCTGTCTGTTACACTAGCTTGGCTAGACATGCCCCAGCATTGGTTTCTACTATTCGCGAGAGGGTTCGCCGGTTTATTGAGGGGCTTATTCCCAGCATCAGATCAAGCATGGCTCGTAAGTTGGAGATGGATATTTCTTATCAGCAGGTGGTGAGAAATGCTAGGAGGATAGAGGGTATGCATGTTAGGGATAGAGAGGAGAGGGAGACCAAGAGGTCTCGAGAGTCAGGCTATTATTCGGGTTGCCCGTGCTCTAGCTGTAGTTCGTCATGGTAGGGGTTATATGAGTTGCCCCATTCATTTAGCTCTTCCAGCAACTAGTGGTATTCCTGCTCCTCTTAGGCCTCAGGAGCCTTATTATGTACCTCCAGTATCTAGTGCGCCTCCTACGCGGGGTGCTTTTAGTGGTCAGTCCAGCAGACTTGGCCCGAGCCAGTCATAGTTGCCACGTCCTCCTAGAGCTTGTTTTGAGTGTGGTGACACATTCCATATGGTGAGGGATTGCCCCAGACTTAGGATGGGTGCACCTCTACACACTTCTCAGCCACAGCGTGCCCCGCAGAGTTCTCAAGCTATGGTTACAGCTCCAGTTGCTACCCCACCTGCTCAGCCAGCTAGAGGTGGAGGTCGGGGAGGTAGAGGTCACCCTAGAGGGGGAGTCCATGCCAGATATTATGCTCTTCCTTCTCGTACCGAGGCTGTCGCCTCCGATTCTATCATCACAAATATTGTCCTAGTTTGTCATAGAGATGCATCGGTTTTATTGGATCCAAGCTCTACCTATTCTTATGTGTCTTCTTATTTTGCCCCACATTTGGGTGTACCTCGGGATTCTTTGAGTACCCCTGTTTATGTTTCTACTCCTGTGGGAGATTCTCTTATTGTGGACCGCGTTTATCAGTCGTATGCGGTTGCTCTTAGTGGTTTTGAGACCAGAGCTGATTTATTATTGCTCAACATGGTAGATTTTGATGTTATCTTGGGCATGGACTGGTTGTCACCCCATTATGCTATTCTTGATTGTCACGCCAAAATCGTGACGCTGGCTATGGCAAGTGTATACCGCGAGTAGAGTGGAGGGGTACCTTAGATCATACTTCCAGTAGAGTTATTTCATTCCTTAATGCTCAACATATGGTTGAGAATGGGTGTGACGCGTATCTAGCTTATGTGAGAGATGTCAGTATTGATACCCCTACAGTTGATTCAGTCCCAGTAGTACGGGATTTTCCTGATATGTTTTTAGCTGATCTTTCAGGCATGCTGCCCAATAGAGATATTGATTTTGGCATTGATCTATTGCCGGGCACTCAGCCCAATTTTATTCCTCCGTATCATATGGCCTCTCCTGTGTTGAAGGAGTTGAAGGATCAGTTACAGGAATTGCTTGATAACGGTTTTATTCGGTCCAGTGTATCACCTTGGGGGTTCTCCTATCTTGTTTGTAAAGAAAAAGGATGGTTCTATACATATGTGCATTGATTATCGCCAGTTGAACAAAGTTACAGTGAAGAACAGTTATCCTTTGCCTCGTATTGATGATTTGTTTGACCAGCTACAGGGTGCACGAGTATTTTCTAAGATTGACTTGTGTTCAGGTTACCATCAGTTGAAGATTCGGGAGCCATATATCCCCAATACTGCTTTCAAGACTCGATATGGTCATCACGAGTTCCTTGTTATGTCATTTGGGCTGACCAATGCCCCATCAGCCTTTGTGAATTTGATGCACCGTGTGTTCCGGCCATATATTGACTCGTTCATCATTGTTTTTATTGATGATATTCTGGTGTATTCCCGGAGTCAGGAGGATCATGACCAACACCTGAGGACAATGCTTCAAACTTTAAGGGAAAAGAAGTTATATGCAAAGTTCTCGAAATGTGAGTTATGGTTGGATTCCGTGGCATTCTTGGGCGACGTGGTTTTGAGTGAGGGTATTCATGTGGATCCGAAGAAAGTGGAAGCAATGCAGAGTTGGCCCAGACCATCCTCAGCTACAGAGATCCGCAGTTTTCTTGGCTTGGCGGGTTATTATCGTCGATTTGTTAAGGGGTTTTCCTCCATTGCAACCCCTATGACTAGGCTGACCCAAAAGGGTGCTCCGTTCTAGTGGACGGAAGAGTGTGAGGCGAGCTTTCAGAAGATCAAGACAGCTTTAACTACAACCCTAGTTTTGATATTGCCTACAGGTTCAGGGGCTTATACTGTCTATTGTGATGCCTCGAAGATTGGCCTTGGAGCGATATTGATGCAGGAAGGTAGGGTGATTGTCTACGTGTCCAGATAGTTGAAAGTATATGAGAAGAATTATCCTTTCCATGTTCTCAAGTTAGTTGCTGTTGTTCATGGATTGAAGATCTGGAGTCATTATTTGAACGGTGTGCCTTGTGATATTTATACTAATCACCGGAGTTTGTAGCATCTGTTCAAGCAGAAGGATCTTAATTTTCGTCAGAGGAGGTGGTTAGAGCTGCCGAAGGACTATGATATCACTATTTTGTATCACCCGGGCAAGGCCAATGTAGTGGCCGATGTTTTGAGTCGCCAAGCGGAGAGTTTAGGGAGTTTGGCTTATTTACCAGTAGCAGAGAGGCCCATGGCGATGGATGTTCAGGCCTTAGCCAGCTAGTTTGTGAGATTGGATCTTTCGGAGCCCAGTCGGGTTCTAGCTTACGTGGTTTCCCGGTCTTCCTTGTTAGATCGTATCTGGGAGCGTCAGTTTGATGACCCTCATCTGTTTATCCTCAAGGACAAGGTTCTGCATGGAGATGCCAGAGATGAGACTATTGGTGATGATGAGGTATTGAGGATGCAAGGTCGAATATGTGTACCCAATGTTGATGGGCTTCGGGTGTTGATTCTAGAGGAGGCCCATAGTTAGCGGTATTCCATTCATCCGGGTGCCGCGAAGATGTACCAGGATTTGAGGCAGCATTATTGGTGGAGGCGGATGAAGAAAGATATAGTTGGGTTTGTAGCTCGGTGTCTCAATTGTCAACAGGTGAAATATGAGCACCAGAGACCGGGTGGGTTGCTTCAGCAGATAGAGATTCCGGAGTGGAAGTGGGAGCGGATCACCATGGACTTCGTAGTTGGGCTCCAACGGACTTTGAGAAAGTTCGATGCCATTTGGGTGATTGTGGATCGACTGACCAAATCCGCACACTTCATTCCTGTGTGTACTACCTATTCCTCGGAGCGACTGGCAGAGATTTATATCCGGGAGATTGTTCGTCTGCATGGTATTCCAGTTTCCATCATTTCGGATAGAGGTACTCAGTTTACATCACGATTCTGGAGGGTCGTATAGTTGGGTACTCGGGTGGAGTTGAGTACAACATTTCACCCTCAGATGGACGGACAGTTCGAGCGCACTATTCAGATTCTTGAGGATATTCTCTGTGCGTGTGTGATTGAGTTTGGAGGGTCTTGGGATCAGTTCTTGCCATTGGCGGAGTTTGCCTACAACAACAGCTATCAGTCCAGCATTTAGATGGCACCGTACGAGGCTTTATATGGTAGGCGATGTAGATCCCCGGTGGGTTGGTTTATGCCGGGTGAGTCTAGATTATTGGGCACAAACTTGGTTCAGGATGCTTTGGAGAAGGTTAAGGCGATTCAGGATAGACTCCGTACAGCCCAGTCCAGACAGAAGAGTTATGCGGACCGGAAGGTTCGTGATGTTTCCTATATGGTTGGAGACCGGGTTCTGCTTTGGGTTTCGCCTATGAAGGGCGTTATGAGTTTTCGGAAAGAAAGGGAAATTGTGTTCGAGGTTTATTGGTCCCTTTGAGATATTGTGGTGTGTTGGGGAGGTTGCTTATGAGCTTGCCATACCTCCTAGCCTGGCAGGAGTTCATTCGGTATTTCATGTTTCGATGCTCCGGAGGTATCACGGTGATCCGTCGCACGTGTTGGATTTTAGTTTAGTCCAGTTGGACAAGGATCTATCTTATGTTGAGGAGCTAGTGGTGTTATTGGACAAGCAGGTTCGAAAGTTGAGGTCAAAGAACATTGCATCAAAAAAGGTCTAGTGGTGAGGTCAGCTGGTCGAGGAAGCAACCTAGGAGACCGAGTAGGAGATGTGCAACCGTTACCTCATCTTTTCACTACTTCAGGTATGTCTCTATGCTCGTTAGAGGACGAACGAATGTTTAAGTGTAGGAGGATGTAATGACCCGGCCGGTCGTTTTAAGAATTAATGTCCTGATCCCCTATTAACTGCTTTCCCGTGTTTGTTTCTGCTATTGTGAGTTGACGGGAGGATTTATTTGGAGTTTCGGAGAGTTTTGGGACACTTAGTCCCTAAATGAGAGTTTAAGATTTAGAATTTGGACCGTAGTCAGAGCCGTGTGAAGACGGCCTCGGAATGGAATTCAGTTGGTTCCGTTAGCTCCATTGGGTGATTTCAGGCTTAGGGGTGTGTTCGGATTGTGTTTTGGAGGTCTGTAGCTTATTTAGGCTTGAAATGCCGAAAGTTGAATTTCTGAAGTTTCTAGTTCGATAGTGAGATTTTGATTTAAGGGTCGGAATGGAATTCCAAAAGTTAGAGTAGCTCTATAGTGTTGAATGTGATATGTGTGCAAAATTTCAGGTCATTCAGACGAGGTTTGATAAACTTTTTGATCGAAAGCGTAATTTGAGAATTTTGGAGTTCTTAGGCTTGAATCCATGGTTAATTCGATGTTTCGATGTTGTTGTAGGTGTTTTAAGGATTGGTATAAGTTTGGATAGTGGCATATGACTTGTTCGTGCTTTTGGTTGAGGTCCCCGACGCCTCAGGATGATTTCAGATGGTTAACAGGAAGTTTGGAGTTGGGAATTTGCAGCTGAAGCTGGTGAGTTTGCTGTCATAACTGCACCCGCGGCTTGGGGACCACAGATGCGAGCCCACAGAAGCGAGATCACTGCCGTAGATGCGGCCAAAGGTGAAGACAACTAAAACCACAGAAGCGGGAGGTGTGCCGCACCTGCGGAACCGCAAATGCGGATTCTGGGTCGTAGGTGTGGAGAAGGGGACTTAAGTGAAAACTACAGAAGCGGTTTCCTTGACCGCAGAAGCGGTAGTGCAGAAACGGAAATGGACCACAGGTGCGAAAAACCTGGGCCAGAAAGTATAAAAAGATTTCCTTCGCGAATTTGGGTTATTTTTTCATAAATTTTCAACGGGAAGAAGTTTTGGAGAGCATTTTCAAGGGAGATTTTCAGAGGGATTCATTGAAGTAAGGTCTTTGGTCCTTAAGCTCGTTATTATGGTGATTTTTATCATTGTAAGCATGAAATTTGAAGGAAAATCAGTGGTAAATTGAGGGTTAGGTCTTGGTTAATTGGAGAGCTTTGAGTGGTGATTTGAGGGACCATTTGAGGTTCGATTTTGGTACTTTTGGTATGACTCAACTCGTGAGAGTATGAGGATTCTGAAAATGTAAATTTCACTCGATTTCGAGACGTGGGCCCGGGGGCATTTTGGTTATTTTTCCTAACTTCGTGTATTAGCTTAGAATTAATTAGTGGAATCAGTTACTTGAAGTTATATTTACATTATGCAATTGATTTGAATAGATTTGGACCATTTGGAGTTGAGTACTCATGGAAAGAGCGTGGTTTCAGGTTGATTTTGAGTCGGTTCGAGGTAAGTGGATTGCCTAACCTTGTGTGGGGAACTCCCCTTAGGATTTGGTATTGTTGATATTTGAAATGCCTTGTATGTGAGGTGACAAGTGCGTACTTGTGCTAATTGTTGAAAATCCTTTTTTCGTTAAGTAACTTAAATTGTGTTTCCTTTCCTGTTTATACTATTTGCAATTTAAGCCTGCTGTTAGCTTAGGGAAGTATGTCTAATTGACTTAATTGCTTTACTTGCTCAAACTGCCTTATTTGGATTATGTGTAGCATGCTAGGTTAGAAATACCTGTTTTATCTTGGTATGAAATTTGAATTGAATTGTGTATTCTTCGTGTTGTTGTTGTATGTTTACTTTGGGACTACGAGACGGTATACCGGGAGATCTCCTTGCATGTTTACTTTGGGACTACGGATCGGTATTCCGGGAGATCTCCCTGCACTTTTACATTGGAACTATGGGACTGCACCCGGTAGATTCCCCCAGTACTGAGTATTTACATTTGGGGACTACAGATCGGTATTTCGGGAGATTCCCGCACACTATGAGTTGGACTACGGGACGACACCCGGAAGATCCACTGGATATTTATATTTGGGACTACAGGACGTATCCTGGGAGATCCCTGGCTTTTATCTCTGTGTTGATTTGTATTCCTTTCTGTGATTATTTTGTCTCAGTTGTAGTTGTTGTTGTTCTATCTATCATGTGTTATTTCTTATTGTTGCACTTAATTATACTGTCTTATTCTATACTGTGATACCTTGTTTTTTCATTTAAACTCAGTAGGGCCCTGACCTTACTCGTCACTACTCGACCGAGGTTAGGCTTGGCACTTACTGAGTATTGTTGTGGTGTACTCATGCCCTTTCTGCGCATGTTTTTCATGTGCAGATCTAGGTACTTCGACTCAACCCTACTACCCTTGAGTCGAGACAATTCTCCAGAGATTTTGAGGTATATCTGCCGCGTCCGCAGACCGAGGAGTCCCTTTCCATTCTCCCTTATAATACCATCCCTTCTGTATTTACTTTTGTTTAAACATTCTGGAGTTAGACACTTGTAGTTATTCAATAGCTTGTGATTTCATGAGATTTCGGGTTTTGGAAAATGTAGTTTTAGTTTGAGAGTTGTATTGTATATGCCGAGAGACATCTTAAACTTTCATTTGATATTTTTCTACAGTTTTGGCGAGTTTATCTCTGTTGTTTTCTTTTCTGCAATTTGTTGGGTTTACCTAGTCGTAGAGACTAGGTGCCATCACGACAATTCATGGATGGCGAACTCGGGTCGTGACATTTCAACTACTTGTTTGTTTGGTTGGATCTGTTGCTGATTTAACTGGTGTTAATAATAGTCATCTTTTCGTTGCTTAAAGTAGTTGAACTTAGGGGGTACTATTTAGCTTTCATCTATTTGTTTGTTTGGTTGGATCTGTTGCTGATTTAAGCAGTGTTATTAAAAACCATCTTTTCGTTGCTTAAGGTGATGAAGCAATGCGAAGTGAGGGGTTATCACTTCATGGGTGAACCCGTGCGCCTCAGAGAAGTGTGCATTTCAAATAAGGATGTGCAACGTGATCCCAACGAGAAGCGATCCATTCTTTAAATCTCAAGTTTAAGGGGTTGGCTTAATATCCGAGTTGTATATTGGATGCTTAAATTATCAATCTTTATTGCAATTTGATTATTTAGGTTCTAAAAACAACTATGCTTGATATTTTTCTATTTTGTAAATTATGCGTTTCACTTTGACAAAGCATGTGCTTCAGTTCTTGCTTTTCACTCATGCCCGATGAGCCTTGTCACTTTTTTGCGCTTTTTCACTTTTAAATGCATTTAATTTAAGAATTTCAGGACCAGCTCTCAAAGGTATCAGGTTAAAAAAGATGGATTAAATTGCAAAAAAGACTCGTGGGAAGTAGACAGAGACTTAGTTGATACAAACCTATGAATAGAAAAACGAAGACGGGTGGATCTACGTACCCCGAGAATAGAAGCTAGAGAACGTAAGTCTGAAGAAGAGTCTTTTACCAAATTAACTTGAAGGACCAAATTGGACCTGGTCATAAGTTTTAAGAATTAAAGGTATTGTTTCTCACTTTAGGTTTACATGACACTGTCTTTTGAGAGGAATATGTAATAAGGCCTCATTCTGCCTTAAAGTTGTTCCTCCATCAATTAGAATTTGTCATATGGAATAGTGCCCTATTATTGTTTCTTCTATTCTTCCTTCCTACCCTGACACAATATTTCCGTTTGTTAGAACTATTTTAGGTAACTGTTCTTGTATTCTAAGTTAAATGTTCTTTTTGACTTGGTTACTTTATGATGTTCTTGTTCCACTTAGGATCCTTCAAGGTAAGAATTAAAAAATGTATGTTGTTTAATTAATGTTAAATGGGAAGATTATATGGGCCACCTTCTAGTTGTAAAAAAGACAATTACCTTCTTTTTTGTCTGCAGTTTATAGAGTAGAAGAGGGGAAGAGTTTAGGATAATTCAACATCGGAAACAAATGTCCTTATTAAGCAGGATGAATGTTCACTTTGGGATGTTTCACCTCTGCAACTCCAGTGTTTTGTTTTCTTTTCTATTTCCTGAATGGTCAGTTTAAAGAAGTTACTACAAATAATTATTCTTATGGTGAATGAAAGAAGCTTTTTTCTTTTGGATCCGGCAACTTGCTTAATGTAGTTGGTCATTAATCATTTGATATCTCTACACTTGTATTCTGAGCAAGCAATGGACACAAAGCATCGGTCTTCTCTCCTATACATTTTTGACAGGGGAAGGCCTTGACAGAATAGTGGTTCCTATGGTGAGCCGCAGTTGTATTGGTTACAGTGTTTTAAAAGGAGTTTTTGGAGCGGGTCCTGTGTCGGGACATAGTAAAAACACAGCAAGGCGATCCTGGGGGCAAAAGTATCGCGAGGCATAAGCCCCATTGTTCTGGGCATACGCTGAGGCGTTTGTAAGTTTTTGTTTTGGGGTGTAAGCCTAGGATGCCTCTCAGATTAGAATTAAAATTGCTAAACAAGTCCTTAATATATATAATATCAAAAAGCACAAAGTCGGCTTGTTATTAAATTCTAAAAAGTTTATAGTCAAGAAATTTCTTAGCCCTAATTTTTATTCTTTCTCTTCGTCATCTACCGGGTAAAGGAGAAAATGATCAATTTGCAATGACAAAGCAAACACGCATCATCCCCCATCACTTGCTCTGGTTCGACGCTTCTGATTGTAGATTCCTTCTTTGCTTGTCTTTCTTTTGAAGTTCTTATGCTCTTTCAAGTTAGTATATACATTTCTACTCTATATATTTCCAAAGTCTGATTAGTCTTTTCAGATGAAGTAATTCTGATTAGTTTTTAGTCAATTGTTGATTCTATTTAGTGTTTTAAGATGAAGCAGTTCTATACACATTTCCACTTGTTTTATATTTTATTGAAATTTCTTTAAATTCTATGTAATATTTACCTTCTTTTAATTATAATTTCCGTTATATCTGTTTGTAAAATATTACAAATAAACAGATATTATTTCCTGGCCAGCAAATAAAAAAGTTTAGAAGGAACTTATAAATAGAGTTAGAAAAGGCTAATTTACCGCTTATAATTACTTTACCTTTATTTTAGTTCCCAAAACTTGTTAAATATCAAATCATAATTGTCACAAATAATGAAAAAGAGATTATTGTATTTATAAATGAGAACTTGTACTTATAATTTTGTAAGGCTACACTAGGTGACGAATTTTTATGTAGTACAAATATGAGATGTTTAGAAAATTTTGAAAAAAGCGAAGATTAACTGAAATAACTAGGTTTAAACAGGTAGTTCATTTGCTTCCTACTTTAATTCTATTTCATGTATTAATTAATTTATTTACATTCAATTTGCATCATCAAGATAAAACAATTTGTTTACATGCAACTAAAATCCAATAATACTGTTTGGGGTTTTGAGCTTTGCAGCTTTCTAATATTAATTGCTAGAAAGAAGTGATGAAATGTTGAAGAGGGTGATGGAATTGGTGTTGATGGGAGTCAATAGGAAGTTTTTTCTTTTTAACTTTATCTAAATTTTTATCTTTATTTTAGTGATATTTTGATTTGATGTTTCCTATTATATACTGATGTAAAAACTTTAACTGTAAACTTAAAACTTGTTGAAAGTGTATATGACATGGTTATTTGTAAGCTTTTATTGGTCTAACTATAAATTTCCAGCCAGAAGTTATAAATGTTTTTATACTTTCCGTTTATCAATTTGTTATTTCATGTTAATACTAATTCCCCTTCATATTCTTCTGCATTGAGTCTCAGACATATCTCCTTTGCTCTCAGTTTTATTTATGTCTTTGTTTATGCATTTAAAATAAGAGTCTGAACAACTACATTGACTAATATTAGAACCAAATGGGATGAAATCAGAATTTGTTATGGGTAATTTGAGCCTTGATGAAAATTGAGGTGGAAAATGATTTTAGAATGTTGGAAGTTGAAGAAATTTTTGGTGGCTGGTCAATTGCCAGCCAATATAGCATAGGGAGAGAAATTGTTATTTATCATTGTTCAAGAGGCAAATGATTCTAACCATCTAACACTTCCTCTCTTGTCCTTAATTCTTTTAATATTTGAAATTTTTTTGCTCATATGATACAGGTTGAATATGAGTTCATATCCGCCCTGAACAACATTTTGTGAATAACCTCTCGTTGTTGTTGCAGTGGTCTCCATTTTCAACGGAGGAAGCCCTTCTTAAGCAAGTGAGTTTAAAACTGCATCAATTTGTCTCTTCTTAATTAAATAATACATTACGCATAATGGCACCCAAGGATGTGGCCTAGTGGTCAATGAAGTGGGTGAGAACCATGAGGTCTCAGGTTCAAATCCCAGCGGAGGCAAAAAACACTAGGTGATTTCTTCCCATCTATCCAAGCCTTGGTGGATAGAGTTACTTGGTACTCGTTGCTGGTGGGAGGTGGCAGGTATCCCGTGGAGTCGAGTTGCGTGCAAGCTAGCCCGGACACCACGGTTATAAAAGAAGAAAAAAATTAGGCATAATATATCCTGACAAGGTTAATAGCCAATGTTATTATCCTATAAAGGGCCAACTTTTCTTTTTAAATGCTAAAGGGAATTTGGAAGCGTGGAGTTTGACATGTAAGAGAGAGCTCAAGCGTGAGGGGTTGGTGCTCTGGAATGCGAGGCCATGCGAGTAGCAGAACATCTAATGCATAAATTAGACATCCCTTAATTAGTAACTCCCTTCGTTTCAATTTATGTGAACCTATTTGACTAGGCACGGAGTTTAAGAAAAAAAAAAAGACTTTTAACTTGTGGTATAAAATGTATATTGTATGGCTATAAATCGTTGCATAAAGGTAAATTGTTTCCAAATATGGTATGGACTAAAAAGGAGATATGTTCACATAAATTGAAAAGGATGGAATATAATAAAAGATCTTGAGAAGATGATGCCGTTTCTCATGGCATATGAAAAGAATTAAAAGTCAAAGAGTGGGAGATAAACCCAAATGAAACTGCTTTTGCTTTTTGTAGTGTTGAAGTTTCTGCCATCTAAACACATGATTTCTTGTTAAATGCTAAAGGGAATTTGGAAGCGTGGAGTTTGACATGTAAGAGAGAGCTCAAGCGTGAGGGGTTGGTGCTCTGGAATGCGAGGCCATGCGAGTAGCAGAACATCTAATGCATAAATTAGACATCCCTTAATTAGTAACTCCCTTCGTTTCAATTTATGTGAACCTATTTGACTAGGCACGGAGTTTAAGAAGAAAAAAAAGACTTTTAACTTGTGGTATAAAATGTATATTGTGTGGCTATAAATCGTTGCATAAAGGTAAATTGTTTCCAAATATGGTATGGACTAAAAAGGAGATATGTTCACATAAATTGAAAAGGATGGAATATAATAAAAGATCTTGAGAAGATGATGCCGTTTCTCATGGCATATGAAAAGAATTAAAAGTCAAAGAGTGGGAGATAAACCCAAATGAAACTGCTTTTGCTTTTTGTAGTGTTGAAGTTTCTGCCATCTAAACACATGATTTCTTGTTAAATGCTAAAGGGAATTTGGAAGCGTGGAGTTTGACATGTAAGAGAGAGCTCAAGCGTGAGGGGTTGGTGCTCTGGAATGCGAGGCCATGCGAGTAGCAGAACATCTAATGCATAAATTAGACATCCCTTAATTAGTAACTCCCTTCGTTTCAATTTATGTGAACCTATTTGACTAGGCACGGAGTTTAAGAAGAAAAAAAAGACTTTTAACTTGTGGTATAAAATGTATATTGTGTGGCTATAAATCGTTGCATAAAGGTAAATTGTTTCCAAATATGGTATGGACTAAAAAGGAGATATGTTCACATAAATTGAAAAGGATGGAATATAATAAAAGATCTTGAGAAGATGATGCCGTTTCTCATGGCATATGAAAAGAATTAAAAGTCAAAGAGTGGGAGATAAACCCAAATGAAACTGCTTTTGCTTTTTGTAGTGTTGAAGTTTCTGCCATCTAAACACATGATTTCTTGTCATTGATGAAAAGTTGTGTTGTGGAATCTTCTACATTTGCTGCTTCAAAATTCAGGATGCCCTGATGGTTGGATCCTCAGAATCTTAGTCTTTTTAAGCTCTTCACATCTGAAAGTTACCTTGGGCTAGTTACTTAACTATTCTATCAGTGGACTATTCTTCATCTCTAAGCACCTCATCAGAATGAACTTTTTAACTACTTACCTGAACCATTGACCAGATGTCTTAGATTAAATAAGACGTTTTGCTTTTTTTCTTTCTTTTTCTCTTGAGGTGTTGGAGGGTTTGAATTTGTTGCCATGTTAAAGTTTCCTGGACAGCTGGACCTATCTTGATTAGATAAAACATTGTCTGTATTATGTCCTGACGAGGTTACTAGATACTGTTATCATTCTAGAAAAAGGAATTTTCTGTCTGAATGCTAATGGAGAAGAGGGGTTGCTCTGATGGTAAGCAACCCCCACTTCCAACCGAGAGGTTGTGGGGTTGCTCTGATGGTAAGCAACCCCCACTTCCAACCGAGAGGTTGTGAGTTCGAGTCTCTCCAAGAGCAAGGTGGGAAATTCTTGGAGGGAAGGATGTCGAGGGTCTATTTGGAAACAGCCTCCCTACCCCAGGGTAGGGGTAAGGTTTGCATAAACACTACCCTCCCCAGACCCCACTAAGTGGGATTATACTGGGTTGTTGTTGTTGTAATGCTAATGGAGAATATATAAGGTTGGAGTTTGACATGTGAGCAAAAGAGCTCAAGTTAAAATGAGGAAGGGTGTTTGGGACTGCAAGGGCATGTGAGCAGAGAATCTCTGATGAATAACTGAGAGATCCTTTAAATTTTGTGGCAAGTCATCCTTAATTGCCAGATGCATTATGTCTATTTGATTCTTCTTCCTGGTTCCAACTGTTGATATACCTTATCTATAACCAACTATTCTTTTCCCACAACAGTTGGATGACATTGGTGATCATGGGAGTAGGATCATAATCTACAATTTGTGGCTAAATAATGAAGGCAAAATGGAGCTTGACTTTCAGTCAGATCCTGAGGTTTGATTTCTTTATCTGATTTAATTTTCCCATTTGGAATCTCTTGCACTGTTATTTACCATAATATGACTACCACTACAATAATTGCAGGATATTCGTATCTCTTGTGATGCAGAAAGTGGTAAAAGTTGCTCCAGCACGTCAGTAAGTGACCTGCATCTTGCCAACACTCTTCAGTATTCACTCCGAGTAAGTTCGTTAATGAACAAGATGCACTTGAAGTTTCTTCATTCAAGGAGATCCCTGATTTCTAACTATGTTGTATTCTTCTTCTAAACAGGCATATCTATCTATCCTGTATTTGAAAATCCCTGAAAACTTTTGCATATGGTTGCGTGGACGGATAGTAGAGTATCATAACATTGCTAGAGATCTCAAGTATCCAGAATTTATCGTGTACAAACCTCAAAATGGTGGATGCAAAGAGGTTTCCACTAGTTTCTCTCTTTCTCAGACGTACTGTAAAGCATATCATTGATAACATTGATCAGAGCCTGTTCTTTTGTCAGAACAGTATATCAGTATAAGCCCATTTCTTCCTTTGATCTGCTTATGATTAAAAAAAGACCGATTATTAAGGATACTATATGGACACACTCGCACATACTATAATTTCTGGAAAAAAATGTAAACATCTGTGTATAGGGGGTACTTTGAGTTAAAACATTAATATAACTTTTCCCTTCATATAAAGGATAAAAAGGGTAAGTTGAGTCAAACTTACTAAATGGAGGATGTAGTAATAGGGTATTAGAAATGGTATTTTTAGAGAGCTGCATAGTGCAGTTTTTTGCTATAAAGCTTCAGATTTTTCTAATAACACTCAGCAGCTTCCCCCTTCTCCCTCTTTAAGATTCCTAACTGTTATTTTTCTTTATTCTTGGCAGGGTTCCGTCATTACTTCCATTGGCTTCCTAAAGGAAGCTCCATTGGTGAATATTCATGGTTTCAATGTCTACCACAGGAATCGTTTGATACTGGTGAGTTGCTCTATCCAATGTTTTGATTTTGTAAATGGTACTTTGACTCATCTAGCACCTTCAGAAGTTTCCCCACTTCTCCAAAAGCCACTTCGCGCTTTTAGAAGACACATAGCTTTTGAGGTTTACTCTAGGACCTGATAATGACTGAAATTGATATGCATAAAACGATAAAATAGTAAATATTCCACCTGTCTTACTACAAAGTTGTTTTGCATAGTGATAAACCAGATGTCCATACCTTCAGAGTCTATCAGGACCCAAATAATTTGATGAAAAAGAAAAAGAAAAAAAGGAAGAGAAGGAAAATGGATGAGATGAGATAGTTTCGTAATTTGAACCTAATTGATATGGGGGATAGAGGGAAAAGGATTTCTAATGGGAAACTGTTTGCTGTGGGTCTGAAACAATGTTTCAGTATTAGTTCCATTACGCTTTTAGTTATGTATTCCTCCATATACCTAGCTTCCCTTAAACATACCTTTTGTACGCCTTCTCAATTTTTCCTTCCATCTCTTTTCTCCTCCGTTTCTGAGGTCTTATCTTTATGAACTGGCGCTAAATATATATTCTGCATTTAACCTGGTCTTCGGACAAGTATACACTATTTTGCACTGTGTTTATATCCTTTTGCTTAATTATCTTCTGCAATAACAGATTTTACTGTAAATGATATCTAGAGCCTATGTCTTGTCTTAAAAAATTTCCATTCGTTTCTTTGCAGCCATTTTGGAATGTGGCAGGCTCTTCTACTGCTAGAAGCAGAGGGGTTGTAGGTAAGGAGCCTATGAAGCATTTCTTCTCTACTTGTGGTGCTTTATTCTTTTGGTCCACTACTAGCTGGAAAAGGCTCTAACTATTTTTTCCTGCCTTTTTAGGTGTTCTAGAAGCAAACTTTATTCAGCCAACTCATAATAAACAGGACTTCGAGAAAACACCCCTCTTTCAAAAGCTCGAGAACCGATTAAAGGAGATGACATGGGAGTACTGGTAGGCTATTACTTGAAGAACTATATGCCTACAAACTGCTGTTTAGCACTGAGTTGTATCGCTCCTATTCCTGGGCAACTAGTTTATCTAACTTCTCCACATGGATTATACACCAATAAACTGCTGTTTAGAAAATTAGCTGAATCCCAACTGTCTTGGACCGCCATTTTACATTCTATGCATGTATTTCTGTCTTAAGCAAGGAAATGAGAAATGTCTATTTAGCTTCTCAAATTGATTGCTATTGTTTATCATTCTGGATGCCCTTTTTTGCTTGTTCTTTGTGTGATTCTTGTTAATTGAATGTTTATTTGTTGATTGATTGATTTTATGTATTTATCATTTGATTTTGACAGGGATTATCACTGTGGACTAATTGGTTATCATGCAACTAAAAGGCTTCGTAAACCTTCTCAGGTTTCATCAGAATCTAGACAGAAACATGGTACGTATCACCCCATTCCGTTGAGCAAAATGTCCTCTGTTGTTACTGGTGCCAAAGTTTTCTGTACTTCCTTCCCAAATAACACACAAGATGTTGACGGACCAAAAACAAATAGAGTTGTTGTCATTATGTGCATATTTCGGTGGGGTTTGGATGATTCCTCATTTCAAGGAGGATTTTGTAGCAATTTGTGAAACGAACAGAAGTTGGTGGAATCATCAAAGAATGTGATATGATAGTCTGTACCTGGATATGTCTTCTTGTCAGTAACTTGCCAAGGGAGTTGAATCTCTTAACTTGCAAACATCGTATCAAACGAAAGCACAGCTAACACGTGATACAGTTTGAAAATATTGTTTATTGTGCCCTAATCTTCTCTAATTTTTAGTGCTCCTGGCACATAATAGATATACCAAATACATCCACAATAGGAAGATCTGCAAGTTGAAATTAATGGTGTCTAACTTCTGAATGATGGCTTAAAAACAGTAGTATTGTAATATATCCCATCAGACATTATTTAGTATTTGATCAATTAGGGGGACACGGAGATATAGAAGAATGTATCATAATTCATATTAGATGTATTGTTTGGGAACTTGTTGCTGTCTCCTGTCTTGCATGTGTTCGCAGATTGCATTTTCATATACTTTTATCCACTGGACATACAGTATTAATGCATAAATTTCTCTTTGATCCCTCGAGGTTGTTCAACTTTCATTTCACCTCTATTTGCTATAAGAATAGGTCTTACCCTTGGCCTTTAACAACCCGATGAGTTTGCGCTATACATTTCCGTACTACCCGTAAGCACCTTTTGTCATTAGTACCTCTCATACAATCTTTTGCGATTTACAGCAACCACGAAAAGGAAAGACCATGATCATTCAATAGAACCTGAAATTCTGAAACGAAAGGCGGGATTAAGGGTCAATCTAACTGGTCCCGAGTCCATTCAAAATCCGGTTTGTGTCTACGAACTTTCCTCCACTTATTTTGACTTCAATAATTGACTGTGAAACTTAGCATTATGTTTTAAAATTTTGTCCATGCATTTCAGGTCATTCTCTGCTTTTGTTTTAATCTCTTCTTTATGTTTAACTGAACATAGCCTGCCACCACTACCACAAGTCACTTGGAAGATCAAGAGTTGGTCCTCCTCCTTAAAGAGAACAAAAGGCTCTACGCACGATAAGTTCAAAATGAGTCACTTGACTTCTTTTTTATCCTAATTATTCCCACCATGACGGTATTTGCTTGGACACGCAGTTTAAGGAAGAATGAAAAACTTTTGACACGATAAATAACATACTAAAACTACCTTAGGATCATGTGCTCTTCTACTTGTTATTTCATCCCTATAAGAGCATGTCATTAAGAGAATGAGAATTTTAAAATAAAAAAGTTAACAAATATAAAAAGGTGTCAATCTTTTTGGAACAGAACAAAAAGGAACAATGTTAGATAAATAGAATGGAAGAAGTAGAATTCCAAATTCCAAATTCCAAATTCCAATTGCACCCGTACTTTTGGGCAAGTACAATTCAGAAAGATATATATACTTAGCTCATGAATGCCAGCACTTTGCCTTCTTCCTTGTAAATGTTATGTTCATGATAACCAGCAGTTTTGCATTCTCCCTTCTCGTATACATCGTGGAGTTGTTACTTGTAACATACTAGTCTTTTCAGATGCTCTTTTCTAAAGTTCCCTTTCATGTGCTTTTTCTGTCCTTCAGATGCTCTGAATATGAGAAGATGGATGAGGAACTTAATGCTAAGGTAATCCTAAGAGAGTTTGCTTTAGCTGTTGTGTTTTGATGTTCCAGTTGAACGGTGGCATCTAGTTTCAAGTTTTTGCTCTAGTATATTATGAAAGATCTTGAGAACCATGTATTGTTTATGCAACCTTGGTAGGTAACTTTGCTAAGGAAGGAACTGAAGGAAGCCCAGCGCGAATACGGTCGGTTGCTAATTGAATCAGGATCCCTGGAGTACCCCAAGATGGAAAGTACTGTTACTCTATAGATAATACTTGTTATAGTGCTCGTATGTATATATTTTTGTAAACTTTAAGAAATCCCTCGCTCAACTTCTTGTGCTTGTAAGAAATGGAGCTAACTTGCTATAGTGCTTGTATGTACATATTTTCTGTAAACTATATATTTTTGTTTAAGAAATCGGATGTAGCGTCTGCTGAAACTAGCAGGTTCTTCTTCTGTCTGTGACCTTTAAATCTGCACATTTGCTTGTCCCTTCCATATAGGGGCAGATACAGGTGGAAGGGAGTGGGGTTCACGTGCACTTGTACTCCCCTTCCTAAATTATTATAGTAATGCTATCTCTTTAAAACTACAAAATATATGTGCACCCAAGATCAAAAAATTCGATGGTATAATGATTACTGTGTGTACCTCTACAAGGCTAGGAGTTCAAATCCATGTTGATCTTGTTGCCCTTTCCTTTCTTTTTCTAGAATTAGATCCACCTATGAGAGACAGGCGTATGTGGTGTCACCTCTTGCGTTTTAATTAAGCGTTTTTTTCTTTTGGTTTATTCTTGCAAAATTCCCTAGTCTCAAACATTGAAATCCCTATCCTACTTTTGTCACCAAAAAACCAAATGTTTGAGTCTAAAATAGTGTAGGTGGAGTATTATAATTCCGTTGTACAACAACGGGGTTATCCGAAACTGCATCAACTATAAGGACATCAAACTGTTAAGTCACACTATGCAAGTCTGGGAGAGAGTGCTGAAGATGAGGGTGAGGAGGGGTGTGTCGATTGTCGAGAACCAGTTCAGTTTCATGTCGGGGGCAATCAGCTAGTGAAACCATTTATACTGTAAGGAGATTGGTGGAACAATATAGGGAAAGAAAGAGGGTCTTATATATGGTGTTCATTGACCTAGAAAAAGCATACGACAAAGTTCCAAGGGAAATTTTATGGGATGTTTAGAGGATATAGGGGTACTCATACATTAAGGCGATTAAGGACATGTATAATTGAGCCAAGACCTGTGTAAGGTAGTGGGAGGAGACTTGGGAGATTTTCCTGTCAAGATGGGGTTGCACTAGGGATCAACTCTTACCCCCTTTTTTATTCGCCTTGGTGATGGATGTATTGGTGTGACACATCCAAGGGGAGGTGCCATGATGTCTGTTATTTGCAGATGACATAATACTGATTGACGAGACGTGAGGTGGAGTTAATGTGAGGCTGGAGGTTTGGAGACAGACTCTGGAGTCTATAAGTTTTAGGTTGAGCAAAATTAAAACAGAATACTCGGAGTGCAAGTTTAGTGACATGACTTACGAGGCAAACGTAGAAGTGAGGCTTGACACACAAGTCATCCCCAAGAGAGCAAGCTTCAAGTATCTTGATTCTATCATCAAGATAATTGGGAGATTGACGAGGATGTTACACATCGTAGCAGAGTGGGTTTGGGTGAAATGGAGGCTTGCATCTGGTATCTTGTGTGATAAGAATGTTCCACAAAGCGTTAAAGGTAAGTTCTATAAGGTGATCATTAGACCGACGATATTGTATGGGGCGGAGTACAGACATCTAATAATTCTCATGTTCAGAAGAAAAAGTAGCAAAAATGAGGATGTTGAGATGGATGTGTGTGTGTGTACTAGGAGATATGATTAGGAATGAAGACATTTGTGACAAGGTAGAAGTGGCCCTCGTGGTGGATAAGATGCAGGAAGCAAGACTAAAATTGTTTGAGCATGTGAAGAGGAGATGCACAGATGCCTAATTGAGGAGGCGTGGGAGGTTGGCGATGGGAGGTCTTAGGAGAGGTAGAGGCAGACCGAAGAAGTATTGAAGAGAGGTGATTAGGCAGGATACTCACTTTCATCTTACCGAGAATATAGCCATGGATAGGAGGACGTAGATGTCAAGAATTAGAGTAGTAGGTTAGGAGGTAGTAGTAGCAGTCTCGTATTTCTTTGTCTTATATTTCTATTACTACCTACTGCTTCTTTTGCTTCGATTTTTCCATTATCTTGTTGTAGCTACTACTTCTCTTTTCATAGCTTCTTTACTACTTTATTTCCCTTTTACTACTGTCGGTTTTTGCTTTCCTTGAGCCAATGGCCTATTGGAAATAATCTCTCTACCTTTACAAGGTAAGGGTAATGTCTGTGTATACACTTTCCTCCCCAGATTTCATTTATAGGATTACACTTGGATTGTTGTTATTGTTGAGCCTAAACTAGTACTAGTAGTGAATGATGTACCATAACGTCAATAGATTCAATTGAACTAATAATTTTAACTAATATATATATATATATATATATATATATATATATATATATATATATGCGAAAGTAATATAAATGTAAACTTGAGCAAGAGTAAAATAAATAAAAATTTGATTGTTATTGAAACTTAAAAATTGATAATACAAGTTAAAAACTTATAATAATATACTAGAGAGAGCTCTAATCAATTCTAGAGAGAGGGAGGGAATTCTTTCTCAAGTGGTAGTGTAAGGTGTGTGTTTTACAAGTGATAGGGGGCTATTTATAGCCAAAAACTAAAAATTACATAGTGTTTTCTAATGTCATTCATGATATCATTAGAAGTAAGTACTAACTGATATCATGGATGATATCAGCTGTGATATCACATTGATATAGTTTCTTATTAATTTCTTAGAATATTAAATCACGGTCTTTTTCTTCCTCTTCTTCTGATGATTTTTCAGACAAAGATGCTTGATTTTTGTTTACCGAGAAAATGGTAATAACAATTAAATTTGTTATAGGACTCTAAAACTACGTGATCTATTTTTATGCTAGTTTGTTAAGCAGTTGATGCTATGTATGTGAGACTTAGAAATGAAATAAGAATTAAGGATAGGGTGATAATCAAACCGCTGGGCCAATTATCGGGGCCTCGAGCTCACTGATTCGGGGCCTCGAGGTCGATTCCGAAAGTTCGGCAAGGAGCTATCAAGGGGGTTCGGAATACGGTTAACAGTTATACTAAAATTAACGGAGGTTCTTTATGGCCAATGATAGGCAATAAATGATGAACAAGTATGAAGATAATAAATAAAGACAATAATATCAAGAGAGTATGTTAGAGAGTAAATAGAATGTTCTTGTATATTTCGTGTGGAGCAGATGAAGCAATAGGAACTTACAAAGTGATAGGGATCCCCTTTATATAGGAGGGCAATCCCATCATAGTACAACAAACATTAATGACAAAGAGGTAGGGATGTGACAGCTAGCCAATGTCATGGTGCAGGTTCAGACTAGCCTCAGACTAGCCTGACAGATTTCATCGGCCCTGGCTGCACTCCTTGGTAACTCCCCATATCTGTTGTGGTCGCGACCAACATTATCCCTAGGTCGGGCATCGACAAACCTCGAGGGAGGAAACTCGGCCATAACCTAGCAGCCTCGAGGCTTCGAAATGATCCTCTGCAATGCCTTAATGCCGAGAAATGGGACCCTCCGATTTTGCCGTATACAGATAGTCCCTGCGTTTCTTGGAGAGGAGCGATAAGAAACGACCTTGACATCTGACTCCTCGGACTTCCCGTGATGATGCCATACTGATGATGCAAGCCTACGTGATTATCGAAACATTTCGTCGTTTCGCTTCTCCAGGATCATTCAAAGCATTGCGGTTTCTCATTCTTCAAAGCCATAATGTCGCCGCTGATTCAGCTCCCAAGGATGCATTAAATGTACCTGCCATTACGTCTTTCAAGAGCGATAATGGTGCCGTCAATTACGCTGCCTCCTTTTCTATAAATGGGAGCCTCCTGGGATCAACCTTTCATTTATGTCTACGGAGATTATGAATGCACGATTCTGTCGGTTAGTGCACATATCGAACCCAGAAGCGAGTGTTCTTTCTGACTTTCGGTTGATAAAAACGGCTTCTCGCAGAATCCTTTGTCGTTCCTTGGGCCAAACCTGGATTGATCCGATAAACTCGGGTCGTCGGGATCCTTACTTTGAGTCGAATGGAAGTAGGGCTTCGAACCCCTAAACTGAGACTTAGCCTTTAGACCTCTAAGAGCAGTCCCCGAGTGAGGGTTGATTCGGGGCATTTGGAAACTTGTCTTGAACTTAATGTATGTAACCTTAAGGCATTGTAGATAGGTCCTGGATGGGGGACTGCCCGGTTTTAGATAATATCCTGAGGATGAACCTTATGGACGGAGCTTGAAGTGCTTATTATTCTTCCTGAGAGGGGCCTTCAAAATCGGGTATCGTCTTGCAATGCTGTTAAAGGCTTCCTGGAGCCTAACTTATTTTTCGAAGGAGGTCCTCGAGGTCGGGTACAACCTCGGGGCTGGTGATGATGCTGTTGGCTTCTTAAAGCCTAACTTCTGTTTGATGGAAATCCTCGAGGTCGGGTACCACCTCGGGATTTGGCGATGATGTCGTTGGCCTTTTAAGACCTAACTTCTATTAGATGGAGATCCTCGAGGTCGGGCACCACCTCGGGATTGGCGAAGATGCCATTGGCCTTTTAAAACCTAACTTCTGTTGGATGGAGATCCTCGAGGTCGTCTACCACCTCGGGATTGGCGAAGGCGTTTTTGGCTTCTTGGAGCCTAACTTCTTTTTTTATGGAGGTCCTTAAGATCAGGTACCACCTCGGGACTAGCGAAGGCATTTTTGGCTTCTTGGAGCCTACACTTCTTTTTTATGGAGGTCCTCGAGGTTGAGTACCACCTTGGGACTAGCAAAGGCGTTTTTGGCTTCCTAGAGACTAACTTGTTTTTGATGGAGATCCTCGAGGTTGGGTACCACCTCGGGACTAGCGATGATGACATCGATCAATGTTTCTAATCGGCTTTGGGGTAGGCGGACCGTCGCTGTTTCTTCCATGTATAAATATAGGGTTGACTCTGCTCTTTTTTGGAGATTCCACCATTTTAAGTAGTTACCCTTCTTTTTTTGTGCTAGCCTCTCGTTACTTCAGCACTAACACACGCTCATATTCCCGTTTTAGTACTCTAATTTTGTCATAGCCATGGCTGCTATGTCGGGGTATGTCCGACAGAGGGGGAGAGCTCTGCCTCCGGCATTCAGGACCAACGAGAGTACACCTTGAAGGCTACTTCTTTGATAGGAGAATAACATCTTGAGTCAGTGAGAAAAGACTGCGGATGGGGGGAGAAAGCGATGTTACAGGCATTTTCCCTTGGTGAGGGCATCACGGATCGTGCCGATGGATTCTTAAATGTGTCCACATATCCTTTCAAACTGGCCCCCCTTGATAGGGTTGTGCTCAACTTCTGCCTAGAGTATTGGGTTACCTTGGCACAGATCCATCCGTCATTTTGGCAAACAATATTGATGGTGAGATTTTTTTGCGGAGAAGGCAGGGCTTGAATTTACTCTTAGTCATCTTATCAGGCTGTACTGGCCCTTCCACCATCGAGGTCTTCTAACCTTGCGATGCCGATCGACCACGCCCTTCGTTGTTGTTGATGAGGAAGATGGAGACCAGAGGTGGATGAGTCGCTTCGTCCGAGTGCAGACCGCTGACATTATCCCCGTGGAGCTTATTCCATTCCTTGAGGAATGGAATCATACACGTAAGTGGTGCATTTCGTGCCTTCTCAGTTTTGCCTTTGGCGAAAACTGGTTTCGTAACCGTGCCCTCCTTTCTTTTTCTGCAGCGGTTTCATGGGCACCGGGCGACATTCCTGATTTGTCGTATTGGGTCCGAAATTTGGCAACCCACTCGACCTGTGATGAGCGTAAGTGGAAAGCTTTGTCCCGGTGTAGATGGGAAGCAAAACGTCATGGTGAGTGATGTGCTATTTTTTCCTTTTCCTTCTTTCATATGGAGAAGCATTTTCCCTTTATGCGTGTTAATCTTGCTGTTGTAGGCATTGGAGAGCCTTTTGAGGCGAGGCCGCGCTTCTCTGGAGAGGGGAAGGGTTGCCAACTCCCGGGCTGAAGAATGACAACAATAAGCAAGAGATGCTTTTACAGGCGATATCGCTCAAAGTAAGGCAAAACGAGACCAGGGCTTTGGAACGGAAGCATCGTCCGAGCATGTCGCGTCTGTAGTTCCTAGTTCCGGAAGGAGGGTTTCTCCATTACTGTCGCTTCCCTTTCCACCGACAGTACTTTGAGAGATACTAGGAAACTGAGGTCACATACCCCGAGCGACCGTGCTTCGACCGGAGTCGACTCTTTCAAGGCTGGAGGAACCAGATTGGTAGGTGTGTGCTCGACCTTCGAGGAAGCCCAGCGGCTTCACTTTGTGGTGAGTTTCGACACAAATCTTTCGAGCTTCGCTTCTTCCCTTCCTTATTGGGTTTTCTTTTGCAGGCCTTCGACAAGCTCAAGTCCGGGTTGCTTCGTTGTGAAGCCAGGCTATGGAAAGCTCTAGATGATGAGAGATCCCTTAAGCTCCTTTGTGATGAAAAGGAAGTCGAGTTGGTACACTTGCAGTGTGAGGTGGGCCGGTGCTTGAATTACGAGAACCACCTGAAGGAGCAAGTAATTTTCTGTCCCAGGTGAGCGTACATTCCGCCTCCTGGTTCCTGAGGCTAATGCTTAGTTTATTTTAGTTGCAGAAAAAGACGGAGGCCCTGGAGCGCCTTCGAGATAAAGTTGGCCGGGACGGGCATGAGCATGATGAGCTGAAAGCTCGGGCGGAGGCTTAGGCTTTAGAGGGGAAGGACACTCTAGCTAAAGTTCCCACCTTTGAGGCCCAACTTCGCTTAGCTCGTCGTAATGATTTGGTTCAAGTAGATATGATTGTGAAGCTTGAGTACGAGCTTTCAAAAGTTAGGGCTGAGATCGTTGATGCCCGGGCAGAAGCTGTAATGAGCCGGACTAAGGCTGACCAGGAGGTGGCGGTCTATTCAAAAGGATGCTGCCAATGCTCAAGCTGAGCTGAGAAGGATCCTCGACCGTGAAGGTAGGATTAAAGAATATGCTCGTTGCAAGTCTCGAAGAAAGACCTTCGAGGAGATCCGTGCTAGGGGTTTCGCCCTCTTGGAAGAATTGGCGCTAGCAAGTGCGGACGAGCTTGATGCTCGGTTGCTTTTGACTGATGCCGAAGAAAGCGAAGATGAGGCCGGTAGGCCGTAGCCCCCGGGGGGGGATAGATTTTGTCATTTGTATGTAGCACTTTCGTAGCATGTTTGTAAACGGAGATTGTGCTTTTTCACACACGTGTATGAAAGAAAACCTTGCAGCTTTATTTCTTTTGTATCTCTTACTGTCTTAAATTTAGCCAGGTGGACTGGTCTTTGAGTTGGTAGGAATCATTAGAGTCGTGATATGGCCCTGGGGCTCATTAGACTGGCCTGTAGGCCCTTACGTACTTTTGCTCTTAGGCATATATAGGCCAACCGTTTTGGGCTCAGTCCCCGAGTCCAGCATCGACTCGAGCTTAACCATCCAGTGGCCGAAATTTAGGCTGGCGACAGTGGCTCTTGCACTTTTGGTCGACGCAACCTTTTAATGTGGGCTGGCGACAGTGGCTCTTACGCCTTGCTCTTAGGCATATTTAGTTAACTATTTTGTGTTCAGTCTCCAAATCGTATTATGACTCGAGCTCATTTGACCCTCAAGTTTTGTATTTTTGTGGGCTGGTGACAATGTCTCTTATGCCTTGGGTCGAAGCGACCTTTTATGTTACGCCTTGGGTCGAAAAGACCTTTTATGTGTGTGGCCCTGAGGCTCATTAAGCTGGCGACAATGGCTCTTACGCGTTTGGTCGATGCGACCATTTATGGGCTTTATTTTTCCCTCGATAAGGATAAATAGTGTTTGCCTGACTCTTCGACGACTTAATAAAACCTTAATTGCGAGTCGTTATATGGCGATGATTTAGCACTTCAGGAGGTTTTGGCTCGGAGGCTGAGTATCTCGAAGCCGATGTTTAGGAGCTGACATGGTCGAAGCTCTTTTGCCTGTTTCGAGGGTAGCCTGTTTAACCGATTCTTTTCGAAGTAGATTCAAAGTAATTGAATGCCTATGATTTTGTAGCGACGGACGGACATCCCCGAGTTGTGTTAGTACGACCGGTACAGCCGTGTGACCGGAGTCACTTGTGTTTGGCCAGAGCCTTTGAGTCTCGAGTGAGATAGTTTCGGCATCTATATCGAGGGTATGCCTTTTTAGGGGTCTTACAAGTTCGATATATAGTTGAAACTTTGAGGTCGGGTTTATGCCTTTAGTAAGGTCTTACAAGTTTTTCATGCCTTTGAGGTCTTACAGATGTTGTCACTTGGTACAAATGTGGTTCATGCATCGCTCGAGGTCTTACAGATATAGTTGATGCCGTATGTAGGTTTTACGAGACCGAGTCTGCCCGCTCAGGGTCTTATGACCTCAGATTTTGATAAGTCAATGGAGGTGGCGCTTGATGGCAGTCCCCGAGTTGTTGATGGTTTCTTGACTTGGGAGCCATTGTTTGCAAACTTTGTATTACCGTATCTAGGGCTTACGATTTTGGAGATCCCAACCCTGGGGTCGTGCATTTTTTTGAGATTTTGACGCCAGTCCCCGAGTATTCGGGGTACTTTCGGCATTGGAGATGTTTCGCAATTTTCATGTTGCCTCATCTAAGGGCTTATGATTTTGGAGTCTCGACCCGGAGGTTGTTCAGGTGTTGAATTGTTGATGCCAGTCCCTGAATGTTCGGGACGTTCTCGATGGAGGAGTCATTTTTGCGAATGTGTTGAGCCTCCTTTGGAGTGTGAGATGTTTTGATAAAAGATATTCTTCAATTATTTGGTAAAAGTGTACATGTTTTCACCGTCGGGGGCCCAGCTATACGGACATGGCTCATTCGACCGTTTGGCTCGGTACATCATTTTCCTATTGGGACCCCATTTGGCATTTCTTGGCTTTTCCAAGCGGATGGCCTTCCGGGGGGGAGCCCCTCAGTGTTCGAGGCCGATTGCAAAAGAAGACTCGAATACTTGTTGAGTCTCCCTTAGGTAGAATGCGGATGTTGCCTCGTTAAAAACCTTGCCGGTAAAACCTTTTTCGGGATAAAAACTCAGTCGAAGGAAAAGATAACAATGGATGCTTTAAAACCTTAAGGTCTTCGAGCTGGGTTAGCGCTCTAACTGCTTCGGTCGGGCGCCTGCATAAGGGTTAGTATGAAATATAAAATGAAAAAGGAGATGGTTATACCTTAGTGTGGGATGTGTCGGCGATGTTTCGAGGACCAATATTTCTTAGTTACTCGAGATGAGGATGCGGTATGGTCCTTTACTTTGTTTGATCGGGTTTAATCGAAGGTGTGGCTTGATTACCCTTTGGCTCTTTTGTAAGCGGAGGTATTGGTGCCGGTGCCATATCGTGCACCGCGAACATTTCCCTTGCCGCATATTGTTCCCCGTAGACGGTTTTAATCCCATCCTTTGTCGGGAATTTCATAATTTGGTGTAGAGTGGATGGTACTGCTCTTATGCAGTGTATCCAATGCCGTCCGAATAAGGAATTGTACCTCATGTCTCCTTCGATGACATGGAATTTGGCGTTTTGGGTCGTGCCGGCTACGGTGACTGGGAGGGTGATTCCTCCTTTTGTTGTTTCACTTGCCATGTTGAATCCGTTGAGGAATCAAGTGGCGGGCATGATTTGGTCAAGCAGTCTGAGCTGCTCTATCACCCTCGACCTGATAATGTTGGCCGAGCTACCTGGATCCACGAGTACATGTTTTATTTGAAAAGAATTTACAAGGAAAGAGATTACCAGTGCGTCATTGTGAGGTTGAGACAAGGTCTCGATGTCCTCTTCGCTGAATGTGAGGGCATCCTCGGGTATATATCCCCGGATTCGCTTTTCTCCGGTGATGGATATTTTTGTCCTTCTCATCACGGGTTCCTGCAGGGCATCAACACCTCCCAAGATCATGTGGATGACATGTTGTGGCTCGTTTGTTTCGTTCTTCTTGGCTGCCTCTCTTTCTCGGAACTGATTTTTGGCCGGTCGCTGAGGAATTCTCGGAGGTGACCTTTATTGAGTAGTCTAGCTACCTCTTCCCGGAGTTGGTGGCAATCCTCGGTCCTGTGGCTGTGCGTGTTGTGAAACTCGCACACTAAGTTATGATTCCTTTGTGAAGGATTCGATTGTACAAGCATGGGCCACCTAGTGTCTCTGATTTTACTGATGGCGAACATGATGTCTGATACATCGACATTGAAGTTGTATTCTGATAAGTGGGGTGCCCTCATTGGCCCTTCGTTCTTATCGAATCTGGCTCTATTGATGAATCCCCGAGGATCCTGTCCTCAGTCTATCCTTCGATCATAGCAAGGTAGGTTGCGCCTCGGGGCGTTCCTTCTGTCTACGGTGTATGGCTGATATCTTTCTTTGTTTGGTTTTGGCTCCTTTGCCAGGAGCCTGCTTGGCTATACTGAGCCTGAGGGGGCTCCCAGCTGGTCGTCTTCGGCCCTGGTCTTTGACTGGTATCGGTTGTGGACGTCCGACTAGGTGACAACGGGATACTCGATCAAATTATGTTTCAACTATTTTGAATCCATCGAGCTTCGTTCATTCAGACCTTGAGTAAAAGCTTGCACTTCCCAGTTGTCGGAGACTGACGGTAGCTCCATCCGTTCCATTTGAAAGCGAGATACAAATTCTCGCAGTATCTCGTTCTCCCTTTGCTTGATCTTGAAGACGCCGTATTTCCTCGTTGCTACTTTGATGGCACCGTCATGTGCTTTTATTAAGGATTCTGTTAACATGGAAAATGAGTCTTTGGAGTTAGGAGCTAGATTGTGATACCACATCATGGCCCCCTTCGAGAGTGTTTCCCCGAACTTCTTCAATAGGACAGACTCGATATCGTCGTCCTTTACATCGTTGCCCTTTACTGCGCAAGTGTAAGCAGTAACGTGCTCATTGGGGTCTGAGGTCCCATTGTATTTTGGGAGTTCTGGCATTCTGAACTTCTTGGGAATGGGTTTCGGGGCTGCTTCCTCGGGGAACAACCTCTGTATGAACTTCTTCGAATCCACACCTTTCAGGACCAGGGGTGCGCCCGGAATTTGGTCGACCCTGGAGTTGTAGGTCTCGACCTTTTTGTCGTTGGCTTCTATCATTTTCTTTCCCGATTCGATCCTTTTGGTGAGGTCCTCGAGCATTTTTATGATGGTGGGATCGGTCATCAACCCATTATTGCTCGATCTCTCTGGTGCCTGTTAGGCTGGGGGAGCTGTCTCTGGCGCTACCGTGCTAGGTGTTTTCTAGTGACTTTGTAGCTGAGCAATAGCTAGCTGTTGTGCCTGCAACATTTCAAAAATAACATGAAGGCTAACCACCCGTTATTCCCTAGTAGGGGTTTTCTGAGCTTCTTGTGGATCTCCTTGATGCACGTTCCTATCGATATGCAAGCTAATATCGACCCGTTAGGCGTCACGTGAGACCGCATCCACGTGGATCAGTTCTGGCGCATTCCCAGGGTTTTGTGGTGGCACACCAATACCTGGGACATCCACACCGCTTTCTCCGTGGTCCTCAAGATTGTTATTTTCACCTCCATTTACCGAGTTAGACATTTTGACATGAATCGAAGATCTTGAACAAGAAATAGCGTGAAAGATAACTTGCGTTTTGTGACGAAACCAGCAAAAAATAATTACTATTATTTTTATCCCCACAGTGGGCGCCAAACTGTTTACCGTAAAAAAGGTAATAACAATTAAATTTGTTTATGGGACTCTAAAAATACGTGATCTATTTTTATGCTAGTTTGTTAAGCAGTTGATGCTATGTATGTGAGACTTAGAAATGAAATAAGAATTAAGGATAGGGCGATAATCAAACTGTTGGGCCAATTATCGGGGCCTCGAGCTCACTGATTCGGGGCCTCGACGTCGATTCCGAAGCTCGGCAGGGAGCTATCGAGGGGGGTCGAAATACGATTAACAGTTATACTAAAATTAACGGAGGCTCTTTATGGCCAATGATAGCCAATAAATGATGAACAAGTATGAAGATAATAAATGAAGACAATAATATCAAGAGCGTATGTTAGAGAGTAAATAGAATATTCTTTGTATATTTCGTGTGGAGCAACTGAAGCAACAGGAACTTACAAAGTGATAGGGATCTCTTTTATATAGGAGGGCAATCCCATCATAGTACAACAAGCATTAATGACAAAGAGGTAGGGATGAGACAGCTAGCCAATGTCGTGGTGCAGGTTCAGACTAGCCTCAGACTAGCCTGACAGATTTCATCGGCCCTGGCTGCACTCCTTGGGAACTCCCCATATCTGTTGTGGTCGCGGCCAATGTTATCCCTAGGTCGGGCGTCGATAAACCTCGAGGGAGGAAACGCGGCCACAACCTAGCATCCTCGAGGCTTCGAAATGATCCTCTGCAATGCCTTAATGACGAGAAATGGGACCATCCGATTTCGTCGTATACAATTTTGTTGACCTGGAATTTGTGTCTTGAGGAAATCAAGAATTTTCTCCATTTCCTGAATAAAATCAAACCCGCTGCTGGAATCAGCTAGTTGTGCCTTTGCAATAGAATTTTGTTGTAAAAATAAAATTTTGGCAGCATATGCGATAGCTAGATGTCATGGATGAGATAGAAACCACTTGTCTACTGCTGGAACTAGGAGTGTCAATGAATATTTAAAAACCGACCGAACCGTACCGCACCGATTTTTAGGTCTTTTTAATAAAACCGTAGTTTTTTCTTTAAATCTATAACCGTACCGATAATTAGTGTAGGTTTTTTAATTTTATAAAAACAAATCGAAAAAATACCGAACCATGCCGAATAAATTTACATGAAAAATATGTTTATATATTAAGTTTAAAAATAATAAAGTATTAAATTTTTCCTTGTGCTTTGGAATTATGAAAACTGTTACAAGGCAACAAGTAATTAAACTCAAAATCTTAATTCTCAAACCTATTATACTACTCCTATTGAAACTAAACTATTTCCATCATATTCACTAGCAAGACACAAGGTATTCTAGTGATTATGAGTAACAAATTATAATGTATTGAATATGTTTTCTTTCATATGATTTAAATTTATATTTTCAAATATTTAATCATCTATAGACTTTATTCTCGAGTCCAAGATTGTTTAATATCTTTCAACTCGTGTGATTTATATTTTCTTTGTCTTTGCTTAGTTTTTTTTATACTTGATGAATCTATACTCTGACCATCTTTTATGTATCTTAATTCATCACCCTTTAAATAGTAAAAAAAGTCTAGAGAGTTTTCCTAAATCCTATAAAAGTATGTATGTTATTGCATTTGCTTCTACTAGTGCTTTTAAATAACATTTAAAAAATGTCAAAGATTAACCGAACCGTATACCGAAGAGAAATCGATATGATTGGTACGGTTTCTAAGAACCTAATTATAATTATACATAATAGAATAACTAAAAAATTGGTATGGTACAAATTTTATAAAATAACTGTCGAACCGAACCATTGACACCCCTAACCTGATATGGATTTTCACTGAACCACAGTGGTTGATGAATGACTATGGGACAATCTTATGAAATCATCGAGATGCATTACTGTTCTATTTTTCAATATTTTTTTCCTCACTTAATTTTAATAATACTTATTAAATTGCAAGATTCTCTACTTTGCTAGAGGAACATTCACAGAGTCAACTTTTGATATTCCATTGACCAGTTTAATTAAACACTAATCTTACCATTTTCATACAACCTGACGACAACCATTTTTTAAAACTAGTAAAACAGCTCGAACCATTGTTCTTGTCCTTTACGCAGTATTGGTTTAGTCATTTCCATTGTTTCCTTTTGCTTTTTCTTCCACTTTTGAATAGCATGGTCAAAAAGGAATACTAAAATCTTTCTTTAGTATTAACATGGTTGAAATTTGAGAATAAAACTTTAAATTTTATGCACTGACAACTTACAAAATATTGACATAAGCAGGTGAGTCACATGAGAATTACAAATAAATTTTTGTGATAAACATTAATTTGTAACCTAAAAAAATAATAGTTGACTTGCTATCACATGTTAAACTATACCGATAGTACAAATAACTTTTTGGGAATTGGGGTTTATACTAGAGTTAGAGGTAGATTTTAAAACTTTGCTAGCAGCAAGAATAATTTTGTCTGGATAGTATAACAAAAGTTAAACATAGATAAATCCGAAAGTAGAGGAGTAAATTTGCCATTTTCCCTATAACTTATGTCCTTGAGATAATAATAGAAAACTCACAAAATAATTTGACTTGTGTAGGATCCAAAACATGGATATTGTTGGCTTGAATTGGGGTCAGGATTATTAGTAGGATACTGGCCTTCATTCTTGTTCAGCCATTTGCAAAACCATACAAGCATGATACAATTTGGAGGTGAAATAGTAAACTCAAGATCAATGGGATTTCACACTTCAACACAAAGGGGAAGTGGTCATTTTGCAGATAAAGGTTTTGGCAAGGCATCCTATTTTAGAAACTTGCAATTGGTTGACTGAGACAATAACTTGATTCCTTTATCAAACCTTCATTTTTTTAGCTGACAATCCTAATTGCTATGACATCAAAGCTAGAAAAAATAATATTTGGGGTGATTATTTTTACTATGTAGGTCCTGGTAGGAATTCAAAGTTTCCATAAAAGTAAAATGCCATCATATTCTTGGTGATCTTGTAGAGTATCCTATTGTTCTGACTCATATCTTTTTGCCTCTTTCTTACTTTTCTCTTTTTTACTTTATTATATTTTTCTTTGTATCCCTTCTTACGACAGCATATAATTAGAGGGTCCGCGTAATTTTAGATTCTTTTTAGAAGAAATTGTCTGCTCCTAACATTTCAGTATCACTATCTCGTATGGTTTCTTTAGCATCATGTGATCTCTTTCTCGTATTTTCCTATTAGTCTTTTTCAATATAATTGTTTGTAGATCTGTACAATCACACACTTCAGGTATATATAATGGCCTGAATCAGAGGCGGAGCTAGGATTTTAGGTGTATGGATTCTAAATTATAAATACAGGGTTTAGAAAAAAGTCACTGGGTTTTCTTCCACCGTAGCTCTACTGTAGACATATGAAAGTTTTCTTCTTAATAAGGGCATAAGTATAGCAGTAAGTAAAACATGACTCTTTTCCAACAAATAAGCAAATCAAGAGTAAGGAATGATGTAGTTAAACGAGACCCAAATGCCAAAAATGAATACTTGAAAGAGACCTTGGCCAACCTCAATCACTGGAGCTATTTTGGAATTGTTGTTTTTGTGTGCGAAAGGGTTGCTTTAATAGCATTTTTCAGGTGATTTATGGCTGTAAAAGGGGGATTTTGGGAGCTGATTTTCGCTGATTTTTGTGGGAGTTTATTTGTAGATGAAATTTGGGGTGTTTTGGAGCTGGAGTTTGAGGCAGCTTCCATCTTTTGGTTTTCAATTGAGTAAGAGGGCTCCTTTAATGGTGGAAAATAGTATTTTGTTGTTGGACAGGAAGGAGTTGCTGCGCCTCTTTTCATCTAGGGTTTTTTTAATCTCTTGGCAGAACCCCAACTTTTTTGATTTGAAAACTTGAGAAGATTAGAAGAAACAACCACGACGTCGTTTAATTGTTGTTATTTGTGCTTTTTTTCATCTAAGGTTTTTTTAATTTCTTGGCAGAACCCCAACTTTTTTGATTTGGAAGCTTGAGAAGATTAGAAGAAACAGCCACTACGTCGTTTGATTTGTGCTATTTGTGCTTTCTTAAAAAGAACAAGAAAATAGCTCTACATTCAGCGTGATTCGACCCTATGACGCGTGTTCTCCAAGCGAACCCAGAACTCTTACCATTGAACCTAAACCCCTTTTGTTACTAGGTTCACCATGATATGTTTATATATAAACAGTAAATTTTTTAATACAAATACAGAGTCTCGAAAAAGTTACTGGGTTCACCCGAACCCGCACCCTTTACAGTAGCTCTGCCCTTGGCCTGAATGTCCTTAACCAACCATCTTGAGAAACGTAAACTGTAGCATCTATCTTATTCTGTGCCGATGAGACTACAAATATCTCAAGCAAACCTAAGTAATCTTTTAAGGTTTTCAAATGTGATGGGTTTTTAATATATTTGCCTTATGTTTTAATGATCTAACAAACTTACTGTCGAGGACCAGATAGGGAACCTGACACACTTGGGCTACATTGCAAGTTAACGAATTCTAGCTAAATGTGAACTGTTATAGCTTCAGGAGATAGAGAACCAAACAAGGACCCGATACCCTTATGGTTCCCTCATAGCAGTACGAAGTCAATTGGACACAGCTGGAAGCGACGTGACTGTCTGCACTATTTCTGCCTGCACTGCACTGTTTCTAGAGGCCACTTATTCTTTGACTAACTAAAGTTCTTACATCATTCAAATGATTTCATCAAGGTGTATTAAGAAGGAGTTTATATCAAAACATCACTTGAACACTTGAGAATTCATTCAAGCTTTCTGCAAAATAGTGAACTTCATTCTCAAGAGCTTGAAGAACAAAGTTAAATGCTACTACGGACCAGTTCCTAAATCTAGTATTTTGTTGTCCTTAGTTGAGTTGTAACTTTGTGATTGTTCTTACTGTAACTCATAAATTGCTTAGCTAGAAGCGTTGATTAGGAACCCTCTTATAAAAACCATAAATTCTCTGAGTTTGTGTTGTGACTAGAGTTAGTCATAAGTTAAAGCCTTTGTAACTAGAGAGTTACAAAGTGGTTTGTGGTAAGAGTATCACAAGTTAGTTGTGTTGAAGTCTTTGTAATGGAGTCATTACAAAGTGGCTTGTAATAGGTGTTTATAAGTTAGTGAAGTGGAAAATCTACAAGTGTAGGTCGTGGTTTTTGTCCTCTTGAGTTGGGATTTTTCCACGTAAAAATCCCGTATCTTTTTTACTTACTGTGTCATTAGCATTCTCAGTAAAACTCATAGAGGACCAGGTACTCTACTATTTGGTGGACTCATATAAACTAACAATTGGTATCAGAGCAGGTTCCTCCTATCAGGCTAACACCTAGGAAGGATCCTTATGGCTGCTCCACCAAATTTTGAAGAAGGTCAATCTACATACAGACCACCTAAGTTCAATGGACAATACTATGGGTGGTGGAAGACAAGAATGCACGATTTTATCATGGCTGAGGATTCTGAGTTATGGAATGTCATATGTGACGGCCCTTACGTCCCAACAAAGGTACTTGAAGAACTTCCATTCTCAATGCCAAAAACCAGAAAAGAATACACTGACGTAGATAGGAAAGCAGTGGAGAAGAATTTTCGTGCAAAGAAGATTTTGGTCTGTGGAATAAGACCTAATGAATATAATAGAATCTCTGTTTGTGACACTACTAAGAAGATATGGAAAGCTTTGCAAATAGCTCATGAGGGAACTACCCAAGTAAAGCAATCTAAGATCAATATGCTCATTACCGAGTATGAACTCTTCAGGATGAAGGACGATGAATCTATTCAAGATATGCACACAAGATTCACTTCCATCATAAATGAGTTGTACTCACTTGGTGAAATCATTCCTAGAACAAGCTAGTGAGGAAAATCCTCAGTATCCTGCCTAGCTCTTGGGAAAGTAAGGTGAATGTTATTACTGAAGCAAAGGACCTGCATGAGCTGACCATAGATGAGCTGATTGGAAATCTGAAAACCTACGAGATAAAGAGGAAGATAGATAGTGAAAGAAGAGAACCAAAGAAAGAAAAGAACCTGGTACTCAAAGGTGATAGCAATGACTCAAGTGAGGAGGACAGTGACATGACTTGCTTAACTAATAGATTTCAGAAGATGGTAAGAAGAAATGGAGGAATGCAAAAAAGGGGCAGCTCTATCAAACAAAAGAACTATGATCTCTGTCATAAGTGTGGAAAGCCTGGGCACTTCATCAAAGATTGTACTCTCTTGAAGCAAGAATTCACCAAATACAACCCTGAGAAAGCAACTAAGAGGAACCTGGTTCCTGATAAGGACTTCAAAAGAAAGAGATCTGCTGACAATATGGTAAAACAGCTCTTGCAGCATGGGGGGACTCCTCTAGTGAGTCTGAAGATGAAACTGATGCCGGTGATAGCTCCATGATGGCAGTTGAAAGCGAAGAAAATGAATATGATTCAATTTTTGCTTTGATGGCCCAATCAGATGATGATAAAGACGATGACAACAATGAGGTAAATTTCAAGGATGTTCAGAGGAATCTGAAATCTTACTCTTCTAAAAAACTTATGTCATTAGCTAATGTATTGATTGCTGCCTATCATAACCTTGTGGAGGATAAGGATGCCTTGATCTTAGAACTAGGGGAAGCTGAACAAACCAGAGATGATTTGGTAGTGTGTGAAGTGGATCTGAAGGAAACCATTTGTGAGTTGAAAAAAGACGAAGATGCCTTAACCAAAAATATTGCCAACTTAGAGCATGAAAGAGATGACTTAGTAGTGGTAGTTGTTGACCATAAGGAAACTATTGAGAACTTCAGTAGAGAAAAGGAGGCCCTAGTGAAAAGAGTGACTAAAATTGAGAAAGAAAGAGATGATCTCTTGGTAGTAGTCGCAGACCTGAGGGAAACAATGGAGGGACTAGAAACTGAGTCTAAACCTGAAAATACTAGAAAAGGAAAAGAGGTAGCCAATGAGGAACACATTAGGCTTGAAAATGAGTTGAAAGCTGTGAGAACTAGGTTGTGTGTTGAAACTGAGAAAAACAAGCACCTCCAGACTGAACTGGGAAGAGTAAAAAATGATCTTGAAAAGTCCCTAAAGTAGACCTGCTCCTCAGAAGCTATCACTGCCATGTACACTAATAATGGTGGAAACAAGTAGGGAATAGGGCTCCAAAGGGAGAAAACCATTTACAACCCACATAGCAAATATGTGATTGTACCCGAAAACTGGTTGTGTGCCCACTGTGGGAATAATGGACATTTCAAGGAAAGTTATCAAGCCATGGTCCAGTTCATTCAGAAAAACAGAATGGTTGCTGAAAATATAATCACTAAAAGGGGACCAGGTTCCACTCACAAAAAATGCATATTACCTGCATGGACTAAGAGAGCTCTTATTCATCAAGGTACCTAAACTTGCTTGGGTTCCTAAAACTAACACATGATCTTCTTGTGTAGGGAACAGTGAAAGGAAGCAGTCAACAATGGTTTATGGATAGTGGGTGTTCAAAGCACATGACTAGGAACACGATGGACTTTCTTTCACTAAAAGCCCTGCAAGGAGGGAGTGTATCTTTTGGCAATGGGAAAAATGGTTACATTCTTGGAGTTGGAAAAGTCGGGAAATTACTCACTCATTCTATTGAAAATGTGTACTATGTCAATGGTCTTAAGTATAGTCTCTTGAGTGTCTCTCAGATCTGTGATAAAGGAAACAAGGTGGGATTCTTGTCCATGATATGTATAGTTACTAATTCGGTAACTGGTGAAGTGGTACTTGTGGCCAAGAGATATAAGAACATCTATGTTGCTGATTTCGAGTCCTTACAAAGTGGTGATCTGAGTTGTCTAAAAGTTGTTAATAATGATGCTGAACTCTGGCATAGAAGATTGGGGCACGCAAGCTTCTCTCTTCTGAACAAACTAATTCAGAAGGACCTGGTCCATAGTCTGCACATGTCAAAGTTCAAGGTACAGAAAGTTTGTGATACTTGTGCTAGAGGAAAATATGTGAAGTCCTCTTTTAAGTCTAAAAGGGATGTGAGCACCTCAAAGCCACTCGAGCTTCTGCATATGGACCTATGTGGTCCTATGAGAGTGCAAAGTAGGGGAGGAAAAATATACATTTTTGTGATAGTAGATGACTACTCCAGATTCACATAGACTATGTTTCTTAGAACTAAAGATGAAACCTTTGAGGTGTTTGTGGCCTTTGTGAAGAAAATCCAGGTAAAGATGGAATCTAGAGTCACATGTATTAGATTAGATCATGGAATAGAATTTGACAATGCCAAATTTGATGAGATCTGCAATGAAAATGGCATCACTCACAACTTCTCAACTACCAGAACCCCCCAGCAACATGGAGTAGTAGAAAAGAAGAACAGAACTCTTGAAGAAATGGCAAGAACAATCCTAATCGACAGTGGAATTGCAAAGAACTTCTGGGCTGAAGCATTCAACACTGCCTGTTGCTTGGTGAACAGGTTCATGATTAGATCACTCCTGAACAAAACCCCATATGAGTTGCTGAATGGAAGGAAACCCAAGTTGACTCACCTAAGAACATTTGGGTGCAAATGTTTTGTTCTCAATAATGGAAAGGATCATCTTGGTAAATTTGATGCCAAGAGTGATGAAAGAATATTTTTGGGCTACTCTTCTCAAAGCAAAGCATACAAGATATACGACAAGCACACTCAATGTGTTGAGGAAAATGTTTATGTCATTTTTGATGAGTCCTATCCATCCTGTGAGAAGAGTGCTGAAAAGGATCAGGATGGAGAACTCTCATTAGTCTTTGGTGAAGTCATTGACATGACAAATGGAAAGGCAGATATGATGGTGTCACACCTCCATTTTACACACCCCGAGGGTATATAAGGGCGTTTTTCCAATTTAAGTGACATTATTCGAAATGAGATTATTTTATTCAATTCTTAGAGTCACCACTTGGAATATTTTAATTGGTGTACCAAGTCACCTATTTATTTTAAATTCGAAATCGAGGAAATTTCAACTTTCCTTTTGAAGTCTGCGAACCAAAAATTCTAGATAAGGAATTCTGTTAACCCGGGAGAAGGTGTTAGGAATTCCCGGGTTCCGTGGTCCTTGCACGGTCTCTTAGCAATTTATACTTGGCTTAATTATTTAACTACTCATTTTTAAGACCTATGTACAATTATATTTTACCGCTTTTAATCACTTGACTTATTCCTAATTAAAGAATTGAGTTACCCGTACGTATACTCTTTTCTTTTGACGCGTCAAAATCATGTCACGCGAACGTGTCCATGATTAATTGTAACTACCCGACCGGTCGTTTTGAGCTTTTGCACTTTGCTCACTAGTTCTAGGGCATGACTTGCCTCGTGTGACATATTATGACTTATGAAAATCGTTGGTGTTGGGTTTTAGGTTAATCAGAATGAATTTGGAAGAACAGTTTCAGTTGAAAGCTTAAAATTTGAAAGGTTTGACCAAGATTTGACTTGTTTGTATTTGATCTTGGATTGGAATTTTTATGGTTTGGTTATCTCCGTTACGTGATTTGGGACATAGGAGCATGATCGGAATGCATTTTGGCAGACCATGGAAGGTTTAGGCTTGAATTGGCAAAATTGAGATTTCGGTGTTTTCCGCTTGATAGATGAGATTTTGATATTGAGGTTAGAATGAAATTTCGAGAGTTGCAGTAGCTTCGTTGTGTCATTTGGGGTGTGTGTGTAAAATTTCAGGTCATTCGGACGTGGTTTGGTTGGGTTTTTGATCAAAAGCGTAATCTACGAGATTTGGGATTTCTTAGGCTTGAATCCGATCCAAATTTGGTATTTTGATATTTTTTTGAGTGTTCCGAAGGTCGGAACAAGTTTGAATAAGGTATTAGGATATGTTGGCATGTTTGGTTGAGGTCTCGAGGGCCTCGGGTGAGTTTCGGGTGGTTAAATGGGTCATATCCTTGTTTTGAAAGTTGTAGATTTTCTGTAGTTTTTGTTGCAGACTTTTGGCCTTCGCGTTCGCGAAGGGATGCATGATGAGGCTGTGAATTTGGCCTTCACGTTCGTGATGTTGGTCCCGCATCCGCGAAGGGTGAGGTCCTGAGTGTCTCGCGAATTCGATGAGTTTCCCGTGTTCGCGTAGAGTAAATGGAGCAGCTGGGGTCCTAGACCTTGCATTCGCGAGAGGGTCTCACATTTGCGCAGAAGGAAATTTTGGTTTGTGAAGCAGTGTGCTTCGCGAACGCGTGGGACATGCCGCGTTCGCGATGAAGGAAAATCTGGGCAGACAGTTTATATTTAAAATCGAGGGTTTAAGTCCAATTTCATAAAAATCATTGTAGGGCTCGGGAGAAGGTGAAATTTGAAGAGATTTTCAGTGGAGCTATTGGGGTAAGTATACTTCACTCACATTTGGTTTAATTCCAAGATTTGGTCATGAATTTCATCATTTAATTTGAGAAATTAGAGTGAAAATTGGGGGGAAATGGAAGAAAAGTTTGAGATTTCTTTTGGGAATTTGAATGGCAATTGAGGTCGGATTTTGTCAAATTTGATATGGGTAGACTCGTGAGTGAATGAGGATTTTATTGATGTGATTTTTATCGAGTTCCGAGACGTGGGCCCGGGGGTCGGGTTTGAGCAATTTCGGGATTTTTGACGTAAATTGGATATTTTCAAGTGGGCTTCGTTTCCTTAGCATATTTTAATGATTATGCACTGATTGTGGCTAGATTTGGAGCATCCGGAGGTCGATTTGTGCGGGCGAAGGCATCACGGGCTAGAGTTTGGATCGAATCGAGGTGAGTAATGATTGTAAATGATGTTCTGAGGGTTTGAAACCCCGGATTGCACATCGTAGTGCTATATTGAGGTGAGGCACATGCTTGATGACGCGCGTAGTGTCATGCACTATTGGGGATTATGACTTGGTTCGTCCCGATTGATGATTTTACCGCGTATTTGATTGAAAACTATTTGCTATCATCATTAGTAGGGTTGAATGCCATATTTGGGCCTAGTGCCAGCTATTTGAACCTTTCAGAGATTTTTGTTGATATTTCCTCATTGTTTTGACTTTATACTTGAACTCAATCATGTTATTTTCCACTGTTTTCCAAACTCAGCCAAGTTTACTTTGCTTTAACACTTGAAATGATATTTCAAATAATATTTTGGGCTGAGCATCATGTTTTATTGTTGCTCGAGTGGCTTAGGTGATTTTTGACTGGGTAAGGCTGAGGGCCTGTGTTGTGAGGATATCTTTTGGGTCAGGCTGCACGCCGCAACAGTGATACACTGATCTTATTTGAGGCCGAGGTCCTGAGATATGTATATATATGCCACGAGGTGGCTTGATTGATATGAGGCCGAGGGCCTAGTTTGATGCCACGAGATGACTTATTATTGCGCTTGGGCCGTAAGGGGCCTCTCCCGGAGTCTGTACACCCCCAGTGAGTGCGGGTACCCATTGTGATGCGAGATATAGCTCGAGGGGCTGATATTGTTCTATGTGATTGCCCGAAGGGCTAGTATGGTTCTATGTGATTGCCCGAGGGGCTGGTACTGTTCTATGTGATTGCCCGAGGGGCTGGCATTGTTCTAAGATATGGCCCGAGGGGCAGAGTTGTTGACATTGTGCCCGTGGGGCGAACCTTTATGTGTTTATCTTTCCTATTTACCTATCATTTACCTGTTAAACTATGGTATTTGTGCCCGAAGGGCAGATTTCTGTGCTTAGCTACACTAACTGTTTTGCATTCATTTGCGTAACTGTTGAAAAAAGTTATTTTCAAAGAAGTTTTAAACTGAGCTAAGATGTTTTAAGAGATTTTTTTTACAGCTTCACTACTTTCTTACTGGTTTTTGAACTGCTTCTATACAACATCTTGATATGCTTTACGTGATTTCTTACCATTCAGGCTTTAGTTATGATTATTACTTACTGAGTCAGAGTACTCACTTTACTCCCTACACCTTGTATGCAGATTCAGGTATTTCTGAACCCGGTAGCGGGTTTTTGTTGATCGGAGGCAGATCATCGGAGTTTAGCAAGGTTGCTGTCGGCGTTCGCAGCACTGCTTTTCTCCCTCTTTACTTCACTAGTTTGTATTTTGTACACTCAGACTTTTAGTTGTATTTAGACCCTAGTGGATGCTCGGGACTTGAGACACCCCGATGTCGGGTTGTATTTATTTCCGCAGTGTTCATTTAAACTCATGTTATGCAATATCTGATTAAATGAAAAGGCATTAAATTGACTTATTAAAATTTTTGAATTGAAATTGGGAAATTGTGTCGGCTGGCCTTGTCTTCACGAGAGGTGCCATCATGACCGGGCCGGTTGGGGTCATGACATTAATAGCACTTTTTGTTGATTTATTAAGAAAGTTTGGTTGAAGCTGCACGAACACATCCCTCGAGCCTTTTAGAGTTAAATTTGCAATTATATTGCGCGAACGTATATATAATCGCAATACTAATTTAAATCGAGCCTAAAGCAAACTACGATTGTTCAAATTAATAAGAGGTTTGCAAGGGCCATGCAAAATTTAATAATGGCACGCCTCGATCTTAAAGAGTTATTACTAATTATACGAGGGCCATGGACTTAGAGATTTTGTTTATCATGGCACACCTCAAATTCACAAATTTTAAATTAGGTTCATGAGGGCCATATGTTATAGGTTTTAAAACATGGCACACCTCAAATGATTTTCCTTTTAGAAGAAACTTATTTAATTAAGGTCACCTAGGATTGTTTACCATGAAAATGGTAACAACAATTAAATTTGTAAATGGGACTCTAAAAATACGTGATCTATTCCCGAGCTAGTTGTTAAAGGGGTTAATGCTAAGAGCATGGAGTATAAAGATAAAATTCGAGTTAAGGCGAGGCTATAATCAAACCAAAGGGTCCTGCTGCCCGAATGCAAAGATGGTCGATGGGACCTTCGAGGTCGGCGTTGATATCAATCTCGGACTATCGGGGACAGCCGGGGATGGGATAACAGTTAAAGATGCAATTAGATAGGACTCTTTTCGGCTAATATTAAGCTATAGAATGAAGAACAAGTTAAGAGGCAATGAATACGGGGCGGCCTCGTGCCAATACCAAATGATAAGAAGAATTATTGGAGATAAATAACTTTGAGCCAAAGGGAATAAGCAATTTTTAGAGAAGAGGGGGAGAGAAGATATTATTGCACTTGAATAGGATGGTTGGAGCTCTGCCTTACAAGGTGTTGGTGACCCCCTTTTTATAGAAAAGGGGCGCCCAAACTTAGTACAAAATACTTAGTATGACAAAAAAGAATGAGATATGACAGCCCGTTAGTCTTACGTCGTAAGCGGGCTGGTGTCGAGCTGCTTGGATAGATTTGATCAACCCCGGGTGTATTCCTCGAGGAATTCCTGCGCTCGTCGGGGCCTCAGCAGATGTTTATTCTTGGCAGGGCGTCGACAGGTTTCGAGGGAGGCTACTAACCCGAGATCCCGTGCTTTCGGGGTCACTCTCTGAAGCATTACGTCAGGGGGAAATCGGTTCCCCGGTTTTCACCGCACACAGATAGTCTCCGCGTTTCTTGGAGGGAAGTGATAAGAAACGGTATATATATATCATTCCCTGATCTCCTGTAGCGGTATTATGCCGATGGTGCAGCCCTTTTATGATAGGTATCGAGGTACTTCGCCTTTCTGCTTCTTCGGGATCTCCGAAACATTACAAGCCTTGGAGTCATATCATTGTTATCAGTTCATCCTCTATGGACACATTGATTTTGCCAGCCGTTACATTTTTTGAGGGCGGTAATGGCACCGTCGGTTGCTCTTCCCTCCCTATAAATGGGGCTCCTTGTGGCTGGCTTTTCTACTCAAACTTTCTTCGATACCTCTCCTTCCTTTTCTGCCATCTTGAAGTTCCGCCATTTTGTCGTGTTCGAGGCCCCAGGCTTCAAGATTTTATGCCATATGCGCCTTGACTCCTTTCTTGATCTCTTTTTGGTTGGATGGAGTCGTGTCGCTGTGATGTTGCTATTGTTGTTGTTGCTGTTATAGCTGCTGCAGTCGTTGCCAGCTCGAGGCAGTGAGGCGGAGGGCCGATTTCTTCCGACCTGGGGGTATTTTTTGGACTATGCATCGCTGCTCAAGAGGGGGCTCGAATTATACACTGCTTCTCATCCTCCTCAATTGGCTCGGTGCGTTACACCCCTTTTGGATTCCTGGGGGATATGGTGGTGCTTCTCACTGGCTGTTGCCTCCTGGGTCGAGGCAACATCACAAGAAGTGTCTTGGCGGGATTGATTTTGGCGGGCTTCACGACAGCCAGATTTTTCACCCAGCCGCTTCTTGTCTCCTTCCCCTCACCTCTCTTCCTTTTAAAGATGCCATTCTAAGGAAATGAGGTGAGGTCCCTGATCTTCGGACTTGGAAGATATTGTCTTTGAGGTCATGTGCCCGAGGGGATGACGACAGATATGTCGCACAAAAAGTAGGCTAAACCCTTAGGCTTTTGTTGTATGCATATCTTTGGATTTCTTTTTTGCGTGATAATCTCCTTTGCAGGCTTTTGTAATCATATGTAAGGACCCCTCGAGGGCCGTTGTTTATGGATTTCTTATGAATATGAATAAACCTTTTCAAACTTCTGCTTTCCTTTCTTTGCTTTATTTTTGTATGCTCTCATGCTCTTTGAGGCTCTTTAAATGCCTTGTTTTACTTGCTGACTGCCGACATCTTACTTGAGTGCGAGCATTCGTTCCGATAGGTCCGAGCTATCGGGGCCCTCCAAATTGTTTGGAGATTATTGAATTCCGGGACCTTCGGGGATGTTATCCCAGACGAAGGTCATCTCTGGGTACTCGGGAGTCCCTGTCGATCTCGATGTAGATAACCCTTTTTAGAATGTACAGGATTGACTGAGTTTACTTGTATTTGGGCGCATCCTCTGACCTTCGTGGAGCTTTCGATTGATAAAATAGCTCTGCATAGGGTTCCTCGTGCCCCGACCTAAAATAAGACCAGTAACATTGGGTCGCGGATCTTTATCGTGAAGGCGTGGGTGGTGTTTTTGTTCTTTCGTAGTGACCTTTGAGAGGAGGATTGACCAAAGGCTGGTAGGTTTTTTAGGGGAGCCGATGGCTGCCTCTCGAATGCAGTATCTGGGCAAAAATCTGCCTACGTTAAGATCATCCAGATCGATATCGGGGGATTGTTCCGTATGAGTGCATGTTAAGATGCAACTGTACATGCTTGCTGGTTTCCTTTGGTGGAGGCCTTTGTGTGCTGATCTTGTGTTGGCGAAGGCATTGCTGGCCTTTCGGGGCTTTATCTTACCGTGATGGAGGTTTCCAGGGTTGATTGTTATGTCGGTGACGGGTGTGATGTTAATGGTTGGTACCTTTAGTAGTTCTTGAATATGTCGTCGTTCTTCTTAAACACGATGTGAGGCTATTTTTGCTTCCTCGGGGGTTGTGGGAATCTACCTTTAATAGCTGCTTTATTTGGGGAAGGCAGAGGCTGGGCACAAGCGAATCGTTCCTCCCAGGTGTTGGTGTCGGATAGTCCTTTGGGAGCATGGACGTGCCCCTTCCGGGGGGTCATAGTTTTTCAGGCGGGAAATGATGATACAGAGATGTGTGATGTGACGGAGCCTTTTATCTAGGCGAGGCCATTTTACGCTTCCGAGGGGAATGCGTCGATTGAGCCGGGTGTTTCCGGAGCCTTTGATTATGGGGTGACGAGCCCAAACTATGGGGGCTATTTGATTGAGCAAGTGGCTTCCTGTTGTATGCATTTCGCCCAATTCTGCCCTTAGGGCTAACCCCTATTTATATCAGCTGCAGAAAAAGTGAAGGTTTCGGAGTACCTTAAGGGCGACATCAACTTCGTCAGAGCGGCTTATGGAGAGCTAAGGGTCCAATTATACGCTCAAGCTTCTGAGGGGACGAATATCTCAGACAAGTTCTCCGCCTTTCGAGGTCCAACTCCCTTTGGGGAAGCGCCAAAGTTCAGCTGGGTATGACTGAAAAACTTCGAATTTGATCTTTAGAGCCGAGATAATTTGAGACTTGGGCCGAAGTGATACTAAGCCGAACCAAGGCGGGTCGGGAGATGGCAATTCGTATGAAAGGTGCTATTGATGCCCAAGCCGAACTGCAGCGAGCCCTCGGCCGAGAGAAGAGGATTGAGAGATTTGTTCGTCGCAGGTCCCGAGGAGAGGTACTCGAGTTGGCTGGTGCAAAAGGCTTCTCTTTTCCTGGAGGAATTGGCTCGAGCCAGGGGAATAATTGTGGCGCTAGGTCACTTCTTGCTAAAGTTGCGGAGGATGATTCTTGACAAGCCGTATTCCTTTCTAGCTCAGAGTGTAGATTTTTCTATTTATTGTCGCTTCGTTTCCGATATATGCAGAATATGCCTGTAGATGGAGAGTGCGCCTTTTCTGCGTATGCAATTTTATAAGAATGAATTTTGAAGTTTTGTTTCTTCTGTACCTTTTTCTTTGTTATTGTTTTCGACCGGGCGAGCTGGTTTTGATGTTCGATGGGATCCTCGTAGGTCCGAAACTGATCAAGCAGATCAGGGACTTTTAAGCATGATTTTTGATGTGAGCAGGTGTCGGGGCCTCCGTGTTTGGTCCAGCTGTCTAGGCTTGGTCTTCGAGTCGGGCTCCAACTCGAGCCTTCTAGTTTTTTGAATTTTTGTCCCTGTGCGGATAAGTAGTATTTGTTTTGATCTCTCGCTTTTGGCCATTCGCTGCTCCAACTGTTTGTTGGGTCCAGTCTCCGAGTCACGCTGTGACTGGTGCTGCAATCGACCCTTAGGCTCTCTTCACGGGCGAATGATAATGGCTCTTCGTGCTTTGGGTCAAAGTGACCTCTCTGGCGCGTGGCCTGGAAATTTAATCGACTGACGATGATATCTTTTGAGTCGTGCCCTTAGGCATCCTGTAGTTTAAATATTTTTGGGTCCAGTCTCCAAATCGCATTGTGATACGACCTGTAATCGTCCCTTAAGTTTTCCTGATTCTTTGGCCGGCGATAGTTGCATTTATGCAGCGCCCTTAGGCACATCGCGGATTCTGGGTCAGTCTCCGCATCATTGCAATTCGAACTGTACTCGACCCACAAATATTCATGATTCCCTGGCCGGCGATAGTGGCATTTATGTCGTTTGGTTGTTTGAGACCTTTTAGTATGTGGCCCGGAGGCTTTGCTTAGTTAACTATTTTGGATCTGGTCTTCGTATCGGGTTACGATTCGAGCTCATTTTAATCCTCAAGTTGTAAAGATTTTTAGCTGGCGACAATGGCTCTTACGTTGTTTGGTCGTAGAGACCTTTTAATATGAGGCCCGTAGGCTTGCTTAGCTGGCGATAATGGCTCTTATGCTGTTTTTGCCCGTGGGCTTTTTGTAAGCTTTGTTTTCGCTCGTTAAGGTCTTTTTATAATATTTTTGCCTGACCCGTCGTCGGTTCCAGAGGAACCTCGATTTCAAGTCGTTGTCGGCGATGTTTCGAGCACCTCGTAAGGTTCATAGCTTGTAGGTCGAGTAGATTGGCGCTCTTGCATTTTGGAGCCGACATTGTCGGAGCTCGTTTTTGCCTATTGAGGGAAGTCAGTTTTAACCGGTTCTTTTTGAAGTATATTCAGAGTAGTAGCCTGCGATTTTTTAGCGACAGTCGGGTGTCCCCGAGTCGCGTTATTTTGGTTGTATCAGTTGTTTTGACCGTAGTTATATGTGTTTGGTCGTAGTCATTTTTGATCCTTAGTGATAGTTTTAGGCGTCTACATCGAGGGTATGCCCTTTAGGGATTCTTACCAATGTGATGTATAACCCAAAACTTCGGGATTTTTCATGCCTGTTGAGGTCTTACAGTTTGTCATGCCTGTTGAGGCCTTACAGTTTGTCATGCTTATTGAGGTCTTACAGTTTGTCATGCCTATTGAGGTCTTACAGCTCGTAGAATAGATCCGGTTATGCCAAGGTTGCCCGCTAGGGTCTTACAGTTTCAGATTTTCCAGTGCATGGCGATTGGCGATAGTTTTCGAGTTTGTTTAAGCTTGAATACCGTTTCTCATGAACTTGGAGTTTGCATTGTGAGGGCTTTGTGAGCCCGGAGTTCCGACCCTGGGGTCGTGTGGACACTGATCTGTTCAAGTCTCCGAGTATCTCGGGATATATTTGGCGGAGAGGTTTTTGTCGAGAGTATACTACGACTTTCTCCTTTTGGGAGATATTTTCCGATCCTTTGGCGCAATACATGTGTTGTTGTGCTGAGTCGACCTATTTTTGGTCGAGTGTGGCGATTTTCATGTTGCCTTACTCCGAGAAAGAGCCTTTCTCTTTTTTCATGGGGAAAAAAAAGGTATTTTTTGATTGCCCGATACAATAGTACATGCTTCCGCTCTGGTGGGATCTGATTACATCGACCGTTTGGCCCTATATGTCATCTGCCCGTAGGAATCTCTGCTTTGGCATTTCTCCACTTCCTTTGAATTGGATGGCTTCCAGGGGGAATGCCCCTCGCCGCTTGCAAGTTGGCTGTAAGAGTGGCTTCAATCAATTCTGTGGAGTTTTCCCTTTTAAGGAGCTTTGCAGCCGTTGCCTCGTTAAAAACCTTGCCGGTAAAAAAACCTTTCTTTTTTTGGGATAAAAAACTCGGTCGAAGGAAAAGAGTGCAGCGGGCCTGCTTTGGGGATCTCGAGGTCTTTTGATAATGTTAGTGTCTCGGTATCTCCGATTGAGTATCTGCATGAGGGTTAGTTCTTAATTCGAAATAAAACAAAAGGAATGGATGTACCTTGAAACGAGACAGGCTGGCGGCACCTTGGGGTCGGCTTATTTCGACCGCCCGGGGGCGGACATGTGATGCAAATTTCTATTTTGCATTGTCAAACCCGATCGGGGTCGAGATCTGATTCACCCGTTGGCTTTTTCGGGAGCGGAGGTACGGGCGCTGGTAGCACATCATGTATTGCTAACATTTCCCTTGCCGCATGTTGTTCCCCATACGCGGTTTTGATCCCATCTTTTGTCGGGATTTTATCATCTGATGGAGAGTGGATGGTACCGCTCTCATGCAGTGTATCCACGGTCGCCCAAACAAGCGGTTATATCTCATATCTCCTTCGATGACATGGAATTGGTGTCTTGGGTTGTGTCGGCCACGGTAATCGAAAGAATGATTTCTCCTTTCGTTGTTTTACTCGCCATGTTGAACCCATTATGAACCCGAGTGGCGCGCACAATCCGTTTAGTTAGCCCGAGCTGTTCTACCACCGTTGACCTAATAATATTGGCCGAGCTACCTGGATCCACGAGTACACGTTTTATCTGAAAAGAATTTACAAGAAAGGAGATTACCAGGGCATCATTATAGGGTTGAGACAGAGCCTCGGTATCTTCTTTGTTGAATGTGAGGGCGTCTTCGGGGATATATCCCCAAGTCCATTTTTTCCTGGTGATGGATATTTTTGTTTTCCTCATCATGGGCTCCTGCGGTGTATCGGCACCCCCCATGATCATGTGGATGACGTGTTGTGGTTTGTTTGCCTCGTTTTTCTTGGTTGCCTCTTTGTCCGGGAACTGATTTTTGGCTCGATCGCTAAGGAATTCTCGAAGGTGCCCTTTGTTGAGTAGTCGGGCCTCTTCTTCTCGTAGTTGATGGCAATCCTCGGTCCTGTGATCGTGTGTGTTGTGGAACTCGCACACTAAGTTGTAATTTCTCTGCGAAGGGTCCGACTGTATTGGTTTGGGCCACTTGGCATCCCTGATTTTGCCGATAGCGAACACGATGTCTGATATGTCGACGCTGAAGTTGTATTCCGATAAGTGGGGCACGTTCATCGGCACCATGTTTCGATCGAACCTGGTTCTGTTGATGAGCCCCCGAGGGTCCTGTCCTTAATCTATCCTCTGATCGTTGCGGGGTAGGTTGCGCCTTGAGGCATTCCTTCTGTCTTCGAGGTACGGTTGGTACCTTTCTTTGTTTGGTTTCGTCTCCTTTACCAGGAGTCTGTTTGGGTATACTGAGCCCGAAGGGGCTCCCAGCTGGTCATCCTTGGCCCTGATCTTTGACTGGTATCGGTTGTGAACGTCCGACCAGGTCACGACTTGGTATTCGATTAGATTTTGTTTTAGCTATTTCGAAGCCATCAAGCTTCGTTCGTTCAGGCCTTGGGTGAAGGCCAACACCACCCAGTCATCGGAGACTGGTGGCAGCTCCATCCGTTCCATCTGGAAGCGGGATACGAACTCCCGTAACATCTCGTTCTCTCTCTGCTTAATTTTGAAAACGTCGGATTTCCTCGTTGCTACCTTGATGGTTCTGGCATGTGCTTTCACGAAGGAGTCCGATAGCATGGCAAACGAATCTATGGAGTTGGGAGCCAAGTTATTGTACCACATCATGGCCTCCTTCGAAAGCGTTTCTTCGAATTTTTTTAGCAACACAGACTCGATCTCGTCATTTTTTATGTTGTTGCCTTTTACTGCGCAGGTGTAAGCAGTGATGTGTTCGTTAGGGTCAGAAGTGTCGTTGTACTTAGGGAGTTCCAGCATACTGAACTTTTTCGGGATAGGTTTCGAGGCCTCTTCCTCGGGGAACGGCCTTTGAATGAACTTCTTTGAATCCAAACCCTTGAGGACTGGGGGCGCACCTAGGATCTGGTCGACCCTAGAGTTGTAAGTCTCGAATTTTTTATCATTGGTTGCAATCATTTTGTCACCTGATTCGATCCTTTTGGGAGGTCTTCGAGCATTTTTACGATGGCGGGATCAGCCACTGATCCGTTGTTGCTCGACCTTTCGAGTACTCACTCGGCGGGAGGAGCCGTCTCTGGTGCCGCTGTGCTGGGGGTTCTTGGATGACTTTGTAGCTGAGCGATATCCAATTGTTGTGCCTGTAACATTTCAAAAATAACATGAAGACTAACTTCCTGTTCTTCCCGGGCCGGGGTTCTTTGTGCTTTCTGTTGGTCGTTGTGTTGTACGCTCTTGTCGGTGTGAGAAGTTTCGTCGACTTGTTGTGCCTCTTGTGAATCTACGTCCGCTAGGATCGTTCCGGGAGCGATATCAGGATTCTGCGGAGGTGCTCCAGCGGCTGGGATATCCACGCCGTTTGTCCATGATTTTCGAGTTGTCGTTCTCAACTCCGTTTACCGAGCCGGATATTTTGGCTTGAAATCAAAGGTTCTTGGATAAGAAAAAGTGCGAAAGATAATGTGCGTTTGTGTGACGAAACCAGCAAGAAAATAATCACTATTATTTTTAGCCCCACGATAGGCGCCAAACTGTTTACCGTGAAAATGGTAACAACAATTAAATTTGTAAATGGGACTCTAAAAATACGTGATCTATTCCCGAGCTAGTTGTTAAAGGGGTTAATGCTAAGAGCATGGAGTATAAAGATAAAATTTGAGTTAAGGCGAGGCTATAATCAAACCAAAGGGGCTGCTGCCCGAATGAAAAGATGGTCGATAGGACCTTCGAGGTCGGCGTTGATATCAAACTGGGACTATCGGGGACAGTCGGGGATGGGATAACAGTTAAAGATGCAATTAGATAGGACTCTTTTCGGCTAATATTAAGCTATTGAATGAAGAACAAGTTAAGAGGCAGTGAATACGGGGCGGCCTCGGGCCAATACCAAATGATAAGAAGAATGATTGGAGACAAATAACTTTGAGCCAAAGGGAATAAGCAATTTTTAGAGAAGAGAGGAAGAGAAGATATTATTGCACTTGAATAGGATGGTTGGAGCTCTGCCTTACAAGGTGTTGGTGACCCCCTTTTTATAGAAAAGAGGCATCCAAACTTAGTACAAAATACTTAGTATGACAAAAAATAATGAGATGTGACAGCCCGTTAGTCACATGTCATAAACGGGCTGGCGTCGAGCCGCTTGGATAGATTTGATCGACCCTGGGTACATTTCTCGGGGAATTCTTGCGCTCGTCGGGGCCTCAGTCGATGTTTATTCTTGGCAGGGCGTCGACAGGTTTTGAGGGAAGCGACTGACACGAGATCCCGTGCTTCCGGGGTCACTCTCCGAAGCATTACGTCAGGGGGAAATCGGTTCACTGGTTTTCACCGCACACAAGGATATTTCTATTTAGGACTTAATTTAACAAAGGCTAACTAATCATGAAAAGGTTTTAAATTATTTTTGGGATAAGGGGAATGGGCCAAAACAACCAGCTAACGAATCAGCTTTGAGAGATGAAAATTGGGCTCACGAATGGCCCATAAATTAGAAGCCTAAGATGCAATTACGGGTTCTGAGACAAACAACCCACGTTGGGCTTAAATTCTAGGCGGGCCTAGTTGTGCATTGGCACTGGCTGGTCCTATCCACCTCTTTGCATTTTTTTTAGCCATGGTATACATATAAATCAGGAACTACAAAAGGAAATTTCTTTTTAAGTTAAAGCAATCCAGATTCACAACCACCAAAATTAAATGTTAATCATAATACATACGATTTGCAAACAACGTCACATTTATGCCATGAACTATGAGGTAAATATCCTGGGTTTGTGCTTTGACCCAGGCCTAATGACCTAGGTCAGATTTGCTCGATGAGCCCAAGCCTTGGGATTGTTTGCAAATACAGCCAAGTTACAATTACGCACAATCCCAAATATATTCATTGCAGAGAAAAATATGACATTGAGAACCTACTTAAACATAAATTAAAAATTAACAGTCTGTTTACAATCTTGTAAGTCCCAGAATTTATACAATGAAACTTTTACTCCTAATGAATTAGTACATTAACAGCTAATGTCTAAGAGAAATCTTTTTAAAAAAAAGGAAAAGTAAAAAAAATGAAGGTTCCTTCTGATTCCAGAATCCTTTTCATCACTTCTTTCAAATCCAAGGCACAAAATCTGCAAGAGGCCAGCTACTGAGCTGCTTCTCACAAAAAGCTGCTTTCCTAGGCTCCCAACATGAAGCTTCTTGTTGCCAAATCAGCTTTTATTCTCGAAGTATCTCATGGATCTGACCATATGGAAAGGTTAGATTCACAAATCTACCTTAGTTATACTAAAATGCTATATTGACAGGCCAAATTTAAATACATAATGCAGAAACAAGTAATGATTCATGGGTTTAACCATGTTAAGGGTTAAACAAATGAACCACTATAAGTTTCAATCTCAAAATCTTGGTTGACTACCTTGTGAGGTGCTAAATGAACTCAAAAGGGAGTAAGAAGGGGGGCTTAGTCTATGGACCTGACCATGTAGGGGTCAGGTACAATAAACTAGCCTGGTTTTGAGGAGGGGAAAGCTTGAACACATGGACTAACCATTGCAAGAAGAAAAGCAATGTATACTAGCAGGAAATAATTAACACTTATTAAAGAGGTTAAAGCATTATTACAGAAGCTAGGGGTAAAGAAATTCAAGCATTTTTGAGATAAAGAACAGCCCTAACACCATTGCAATTTCAGCATACACAACTCAATCAGACATACATGAACAGTGTCAAACAAGGTGAATCAACTCATATTCATCTTAAGCCTCAATTACATGGCAGTCAAAATAAGGAAAGATTCACATGTACCTTGACAACAGCAATCAAACAACAAATGCAATGAAGGTAAGCCTGTTGGAAAAGGATCAGAAGCAAGAAACAACAGCAATCACCAGACAGTTTTAGCAGAACCAAAAAATTCCCAGAATATCAAAACCAAAATGCCACTTGAAAAATCAGAAATCCCAACAAAGCCTAAGAAGATTCTTCTTTTCAACTCATTTTCAGCTTGTTAACAGCAGGAGTTTTTCTTTTTTCTTTTTTTATTTTTGAAGTTTTTCTAATATTTCCTTAAGTTTGAAATTCAGAAAGATAGAGGCTATATATAGGCTGCCTATGGGGAGGGTATCTTTTAGCATATTCTTTATCCTAAAGAATAATAGTACAGTCCTTTTTAACAACCCTTGGTACAGCTGTCCTATTTTCAGCATATTTTTTAAACAGCTAGGACAGTTGTACACTTTCCTAGAAATATCTAATTTTCAGCCCAAGTAGAAACCCCTTTTTAACCCTTAGATTGCTACTTATTTCAGGTTCTACCTAAACTTTTCTAGTCCAAATGAGCCCCTAAAGTTTTACTGATTTTCACATCAGGGCAAACAACTTGAAACAAAACAAAATATGCATCAGATGTTAATAGAACAGTGGAAAGTTACAAAAAACTACTGTCATTTGAATTTGAATCAACCTAATATATTATTAGGACTGTTCTTCCTAGCTAACTGCAGCAATCATAAAGAAAAACCTAGAATCTAAACTAATTCAGCATACAGATTAACAGGCTAGCCAATCAAACACCAAAATCTAATATTAAAACTAGCAGCAGGAACATTCAATTAAAACAGAATCAAGGCGACTAGTTTATTAAAACCCTATTCAGACTTAACTCATGTAATTCAGGCATAGAAACTTAACCAATTGCTTGATTAACAACTAATCAAAACTAAAAATCAGATGAACAGGCAGCTATGAACATAAAAACAATACAAAGTAAACAAAACCCTAAGTGAGCCTAAACTTAAATGAATATTGATAGCAGAAGTGGTAACAGTCAAAGAATCAAATAGGATCAGGCCATGAAAGCTAACAATTAAGCCTAAACCTATTCCATTACTTAACATGCTTCAAACAAAGATGAATTAAACAAGAAAAAAAAATCTGAAACTAAAAGAAAACCTAAAATTATGCTGTTAAAATAAAAACACTCAGTCATGCAGAGAGGAAACAAAAAATAAATTAAAACAATCAAAAGAAAAGAAGAAGGGATTTACCATGTTTTAATTTAAGAACACTGGATCAAAACACAAGCTTGTCCGAACCTGTTGAAGAGTAATATGGACTTTGGCCAACAATAATCGACTGTTCTTAACAAGAACAGTCGATTAATGGAGGTTTTAAGTCCATTTGACCAAATACAGCCCGAAAAAGAGAAGAAAGAAAATTAGGGTTCTTCCGGAGTCACGAGATTTGAAATTTGAGGAACCCAAGGCTGATTCAAAAGGGGTTAATGGTGGTTTGGGTCTTAGATATGGGTAAAGGTCATAGGGTATAAGTTTGAAGCGATTTGGAACGGTCGAAGTTTTGGCCGAATATTCGATTTAAGATTCGAACGGACCAGGCTTGATTCGAAGGAAGTGGAATGAAGATTTGGAATGGGGAGATGCAGGGGAGTTCGTGCTATCATTTTGGGACTGATTTGACCACCAGAACTGCCGTGAGGCGATTTCCGGTGGTGGTTCACGATGGAGGCGGCGTGGGATTGTGAGGCGGCTAGGGTTTTTAGAGTGAAGGTGAGAGACAGAAGAAATGGAGTGATTTTTTGGGTTTTGGGGGTAGCTTGACTTCAGTTCGGACAGTTATAAGGTAAAGCTCAGTTAGTTCCGGGCCGTTGGATTGATAATATCCAACGGCTGTGATAAGGCGTGACCAAAACGACTGTGATAAGGCGTGACCAAAATGGGGTCGTTTGGGGACTAAGAAGAACTGGATCGGGTTTGTTGGTATCGGGCTTGGGTTTTGGAGTGGATTTGGCCGGGTTTGGGACAAATTTTGGGCTGGTTTGGAGACCCAATTTCGGAAAATTAATACCCTCTTTTTATTTTCAAATTCTTTTCTTTTCTTCCTTTTTCCCTTTTCTTTCTCTTTTTTTTAATTAAAAATCTTGAATTACCTAAAAATGTGAAATTAAACTAATTAATTAATTATAAAAATTGTAAACATCACTTAACTCTAAATTAAAAGAGAAAAATAAATAAACTAAGAATTGAAAGAAGATAAACAATGTAAAATGAGTTATTTTTGTGATTTTCAAATTTTTATAAAACAAATAATTACTGACTAATTCTAAAAAATGTAAAAACAAGTCCTAAATTCAATGCATAATATTTTGGTATATTGTTTTTCATGATTTAAATAAATTAAAAATTCCAGAAAAATGCAAATAATTCAGAAAATTCTACAGAAATTCCTAAAATGGCCAATAATCAACAAAAATCTATTTTTCTTGGGGTTTTATAGGAGTGTTTTGTATGGGGCAAAAATCATATGCTCACAGTTGCCCCTCTTTGCTCGGAAACTCGAACGATTTTTGGGCAAAGATAAAATGAGCAACTATGAGGGATTTTTGCCCGTTTGAAACTCTACGAGAAGCACCTTATGAAAAGAGTCTGACCGAACCTTGCTTCAGAGGGTGCCTACATATCCTTGGCTATAAAGGAATCAAGTCAGTGTAGTTCTGGACGTTTTGATAGTTGGGACTACCAGGAAGCTGTGATTTCACTGTTGCTGTCGTTGTTACTGCTTGCTGAACTCCATATTACACCAAAATGGCAAATAAAAAGCTAAACTAACTAAACCTATCAATTGCGAGTTACAAGATTCCTATCTATAAATCTTCTGAAACTTTGATCTTGAGTCTTGGTTGGTTCTTGCTGCAGACACCGATCTGAATCTTAATGCTCGTTAGCTGTAACCGCTGGTTCCCTTTTCAGCTTTTGGATCAAGGCGGGACATGCAATACTTGCAACTTCAATCATATCTTGATCAACCCGCACCTTTCTCTGCTTCAGCACTTTGAGTTTACTTCTTTTTGCTTTTTTCTTCTTTCTTTATTTTGGATTGAGACTCATTCTTTTGGTCATCTTAAACCCTGTGCCTCGAGATAAAACCTGCTCAGACACCAAAAACAAATGAACAAACGGAATTTTTCTGCCCCAGTTTTCACCAGGAAAATTTCGTGAGTTATTGTAACAAAATCTAAACTATTTCTTTATTGAAAGCAATAAAGTTCTGGATTGTGTATCCTTGGGAGAAAGAGAGTAGGGAGTGGAGCCCTAATTTGGAAAAATTGCCAGGTTATGCTAGAGAGATAACCGGGTTATGCCGGAAAAGAAAAAGGTCCTCGGGTTATGCTGGTAAAGTCATCGGGTTATGCCAAAAAAGAAAAAGGTCGTCGGGTTATGCCGGAAAAGAAAAAGATCCTCGGGTTATGCCGGGGAGGTCCACGGGTTATGCCGAGAAAGGTAATCGGGTTATGCCGAAAAAGAAAAAGGTCCTCGGGTTATGCCGGGGAGGTCTACGAGTTATGTCGGGAAAGGTCATTGGGTTATGCCGGAAAAGAAAAGGTCCTCAGGTTATGCTGGGAAGGTCTACGAGTTATGCCGGGAAAGGTCATTGGGTTATGCCGGAAAAGAAAAAGGTCCTCGGGTTATGCTAGGGAGGTCTACGGGTTATGCCGACAAAGATCATCGGGTTATGCCAGAAAAAATATCCTCAAGTTATGCCAGGGAGGTCCAAGGGTTATGCTGGTAAAGGTCATCGGGTTATGCCGGAAAAGAAAAGGTCCTCGGGTTATGCCGGGGAGATCCACGGATTATGCCGAGAAAGGTCATCGGGTTATGCCGGAAAAGAAAAAGGTCCTCGGGTTATGTCGGGGAGGTCCACGGGTTATGCCGGGAAAGGTCATAGGGTTATGCCGGAAAAAATATCCCCGGGTTATGCCGGAGAGGTCCACGGGTTATGCCGGGAAAGGAAAAGGTCCTCGGGTTATGCTGGGGACAGCTAGGGAATGGGACCCTTTGTTGAAAAAGATTACCAGGTTATGCTGGCATCGACTAGGGACTGAGACTCTAATGGAAAGATTACCAGGTTATGCATGCTGGCATCAACTAGGGAGTGGGACCCTATGCTACCGTGATTTTGAATTTTTCTTCTTCTTTTTTTACTATTAATACTTTATTCAAAATAATGCGTGAAGAGTTTGAAAGGGACTTCCCTTTTTTGGGGTTAACTTCTACTACAGTACCATTCTGGTCTCTGCGTATCTTGCTTTCATTGCACCTGCTTCTTGCGGGATTATCTTAGATTGCACCTATTTTCAAATCAAAGAATAATTTGTCAGTTTGAAACGATGGCTGGTTTTGTGGCCTTGATTGTTTTGATCATTTGATCCTGGCCCAACCCTTTGCTGAAATCTTTTACTGCTTGTTGGCTTTTTGGAGACCGATTTTTCTTCTAAAACCGAGGACCTCCACTTCTAAAATTTCACATGACGGCGCACCTGTGTGGGGCTTTGGCTTTTTCATCTTATTCTGCCTTTATGGGCACTTGACTTTAGATTTTTTTTTTATAATTTTGACTTCAAAGCATCGACCATCATGGCCAGTCGGGATTGACTTGATGCACCCGCTAAGGCTGAGTGCTTATCTTTGGATGTGGCTTTTATTAAGCAGAACCCTGTAAAACCAATCTTGCCACCTTTTCTTTGTATTAGTTTTCGGAACAGAGTTAGACCGAAAGGGATTCAAAGAAAAGCGAATAAAGGACAAGAAAGTGAATTTAAAGAGAAGTGTCCCTTTCGGGGAAGAAAGAAGGACTTATCTGGGGTGCATGCAGACATCAATAGACATAACATGCTTCTTGGACTGGATACCCGATCCATACAACCATCCATCTTCTCATAAACCGATGATGAACCGTGTTTCAAAATCGGGAAACCTTTCTAGGACTCTTTCAGTGCCAATGTTGGTAAGGGATTTCTTCTTTTCGATCAACGACGCCCTTTGCAGGTTTTTGCCAATTGACCTCTCTCATTTCTGTTCTCACCATCGCCTTATAGTGCTTTTTACGAGTTTTCACTAACAAGACTCTCTCATTTTCAATTTCTCTGCTTTCCTTAATCTTAGGTGCCCATAGATTTTCACCAATAAAACTCTTTTATTTTATTTCTCTCATCTTGATTGCATCGGATCCAAACAACTGCGTTCTCCGATTTTGACCACCTTTCAACGGTTGATCAGAAGGACTTGAACAAGGTTTGGGTAAAATGAACTTGGGTTGAACTATAACTTTGGAACCATTAAGGCGGGATCTTCACCGAACCATTATAACATCTGCCCCAATTTCACTTTTGGGGGAAATTGGATTTTTGTTTTGGTGTGACTGAACCCTAGAGAGAGGCTACCTACGTATCCTTTCGGAATCAAGTCGAACGTAGTTTAGGGAAATATTTTGTTTTTGTTGTTTTGTTGTTTTTTCTTTTCTTTTCTTTTGATGATGATTTTTTTTCAAACGTCTTCAAGTTCCAAAGAGGGTAATGAAAGAAAAGTAACCGACTCAAAGGGTTAGCAAAGGATTGGAGTGTTTGGGGTAGCGAGAATGAAATCCTTCGTCATCCCAACCAGATAATGTTGTTACTTTAGAAAGACTAGCCATAATATCGTTTGACTGTGTCTGCATTTACAGTTGTTTCAGGGTCATTTCCTTCGATGTCTCCCAGGTAAAACGCCCATTTTGGCAACAATTTTTTGATAATGTATGGCCCCTTGCAATTAAGAGCGAACTTTCCTTTTTCTTCCTGATGGTGGGGGAGAATACGCCTCAAAACGAGTTGCCCTACTTCAAAGTTTCTAGGCCGCACTTCCTTGTTGTAGGCATGGGCCATTCTTTGTTGATACAACTGTCCGTGGCAGACTGCGGCCATTCGCTTTTCATCAATTAGGATTAACTGTTCTAGACGGGTTTTAACCCACTCACTGTCCTCGATTTCAGCTTCAACAATGATCCGAAGAGAAGGGATTTCAACTTCTGCGGGTATCAAGGCTTCAGTGCCATAAACCAAAAGATACGGGGTTGATCTGAATGATGTGCGCACAGTAGTGCGATATCCCAATAGTGCAAATGGCAACTTTTCATGCCATTGCCTGGAATTTTGGTTCATTTTTCTCAGAATCTTCTTGATGTTCTTGTTTGCTGCTTCGACAGCACCATTGGCTTTGGGCCGATAAAGAGTAGAATTTCGATGCATGATCTTAAACTGCTCACATATCTCCCTCATCAAGTGACTATTCAAGTTTGCAGCATTATCCGTAATAATAGTTGCAGGAATACCAAAACGGCAGATGATATTGGAGTGCACAAAGTCTACCACTTCTTTCTTAGTGACAGATATGAGAGTAATTGCTTCAGCCCACTTCGTGAAGTAGTCGATGGCGACCAATATGAATCTATGCCCATTTGAAGCTTTTGGCTCGATCGGTCCAATGACGTCCATGCCCCAGGCAACAAATGGCCAAGGCGCTAACATGGGATGCAGTTCTGTAGGCGGTGCGTGAATCAAGTCACTGTGCACCTGACACTGATGACATTTTCGGACGAAACTGAAGCAATCTTTTTCCATAGTCATCCAGTAATAGCCTGCTCGAAGGATCTTCTTTGCCAAAACATACCCATTCATATGGGGTCCACACACTCTTGCGTGTACTTCATACATGATTCTTCTAGCCTCTTCGTTGTCAACACATCTTAACAAGTTGAGATTCGGAGTTCTTTTGTACAAGGCCTCACTACTCAAGAAGAAACCACTTGCGAGCTATCTAATGGTTCTCTTCTGGTCTCCACTGGCTTGCTCGGGATATTCTTTAGTTTTTAGAAATCTCTTGATATCATGATACCATGGTTGAACATTTGGTTATGCCTCAACCGTATTGCAGTAACCATGCATTTCTCGGATTTGGATTTCCAACGGGTCAATGTGGGCATTGCCTGGGTATGGAGACATCGAGGCCAAAGTAGCGAGTGCATCGGCCAATTCATTGTGACAACGAGGGATGTACCTGAACTCGACTGACTTGAACCGCTTGCTAAGATCTTCCACATGTTGCCTGTAGGTAATAAGCTTGACATCTCGAGTTTCCTATTCTCCTTGAGCTTGTCGGATAATCATATCTGAATCTCCATGATCAACAATTCTTTGACATCTTGGTTGATTGCCATATTCATACCCATAATGCAAGCTTTATATTCGGCAGTGTTGTTTGTGCAGAAAAGCAAAGTCAGGCTGTGGCTGGATAATGCTGACCAGTGGGTGAGATCAAGATTGCCCCAATTCCAATGCCTTTTGCGTTCACAACTCCATCAAAGAACATTTTCCAAGCATTGGTGTCTTCTGATGTTAGCTCAATCGAATTCACCTCTTCATCCGGAAAATAAGTAATCAGGGGTTGGTATTCATCATCAACAGGGTTTTTGGCTAGGTGATCCGCTAAAGCCTGGGCTTTCATTGCCGTGTGGGTGACATAGACTATGTCGAATTCAGTGAGAAGGATCTGCCATTTTGCTAGCCTCCCTGTGGGCATAGACTTCTGGAATATGTACTTCAGAGGGTCCAACCTAGTAATGAGGTAAGTGGTGTAGGCCAACAAGTAATGCCTAAGCTTCTGAGCGACCCAAGTTAGAGCGCAGCAAGTTCTTTCCAACAAAGTGTATTTGGCTTCATAACTGGTAAACTTCTTGCTCAGATAGTAGATGGCTTGCTCTCTCTTTCCGGTCACATCGTGTTTCCCGAGGACACAGCTGAAGGAATTTTCCAAGACTATCAAATACAAGAATAGAGGCCTCCCTGGTTCAGATAGGACCAAGACTGGCGGGTTCGACAGATATTCTTTGATTTTTTTCAAAGGCTTCCTGACACTCATCTGTCAATTTAATCGCTGCATCCTTCTTCAACAGCTTGAATATGGGCTCACAGGTAGAAGTCCAGTAAGAAATGAATCGGCTGATGTAATTCAACCTTCCCAACAGGTTCATGACCTCTTTCTTGGTTCTCGGGGAAGGTAAATCTCGAATAGACTTTATCTTGGTTGGATCTAGCTTGATTCCCTTCCGACTGACTATAAATCCCAAGAGTTTTCTAGACGAAACTCCAAATGCACACTTAGCTAGATTTAGCTTCAAATCATACTTACGCAACCGCTCGAAAAACTTTCTCAGGTCCCAAACATGGTCGTCCTGTGTTCTAAATTTGATGATCACATCGTCCACATACACCTCGATTTCTTGGTGCATCATGTCGTGAAAGATGGCCATCATGGACCTCATATAAGTTGCCTCAGCATTCTTCAAACCAAAAGGCATGACCCCGTAACAGTAGGTGCCCCAGGGTGTAGTGAAAGTTGTCTTTTCTGCATCCTCTTCATCCATCAACACCTGATGATATCCTACATAACAATCTATGAAAAACTGTATCTCATGTTTGGCAAAGGGAGATTGTCCTTGGGACTTGCTTTGTTCAAGTATCTGTAGTCAACACACACTCGGGTCTTCCCGTCTTTCTTTGGTACGGGAACTACATTGGCCAGCCATGTGGTGTATCGGACCACTCGGATCACTCTCACCTTCAACTATTTTATGACCTCTTCTTTGATCTTGTTACTGATATCATTTATAAACTTCCTTTGCTTTTGCTGGACAGGGGGACAATCGGGGTAAGTCGGCAGTATATGGACCACCAAATTGACACTTAGTCCTAGCATGTCATCGTAAGACCAAGCAAACACATCTTTAAATTCGAACAAAAGTTGGGTCAATGCATCTCTGGTTCTTTCATCTGTGTGAATGCTTATCATGGTTTATCAGACTTCTTCAGAACTACCCAAATTAACCGGCTCGATTTCATTTAAGTTTGGCTTAGGTTTATTTCAAATTGTTCCAATTCTCGCTTTATTTTCCTAAAAGCCTCTTCTTCATCGTAGTCCGGTTCTTGGTTCATTATTTCACAATTAGACAGTGCGTTTGGATCTGAGCATGAAGTCCGCAAGCATGTCATGTTATTTAAAGCCGCATTACTAGAACTGCAAGAAGAAATAAGAAAAAGTAACAAGAATCAGAAAGAATAAAGAGAGATGAACGATGAAATATTGATTTCATTTCATTGAATTTTGAAGATAACAGGGTTTACATTGGAAATTAAAGACAACAAACTAAAAGAAACATCCAAGTTACACCCTGAAATAACTCATGATGTAGAAAAGGTGGCAAGACTAGACTATCAAGATTCCCGCCTGACTGGGAACAGAGTAGCCTTCCAATTTTGCAACTTGCATCGGGCCCCATATACAGCACCTCAGCGGTGCTCGAGCCTTCTCCCGGTTGGACCATGTGGGTTTTATACAGCATCTGTCTCATAGCTCCACATATTTCTTCTATTTTCTTGGCCGTGAAGGCCTCATCTTCTTCTTCTTCATTGTACTTGGGCCCGACAAAGGTTTCGAACAGATGCGGGATTGGCTGAGGCATGACCCAATCGTTGTTCTTTTTCTCATTTGCCTATTTTTCATCAGCTGGCATGGCTTAGAAACCCACATAAAAGAACTTCTTGCTAGCAGCCAGAGTGATAGGTTCTGTGATTCTTTGCAATGACGTCCCAAGCCCCTTCCCGGGTTTATAACCATGACTGATCATTTCCTTGGCAACCATAATTGATGCATTTGACATAAAGGGTTGAGGACAAGGGCTTCCTTCTTCACATTGGTCTGCGACCACAACCTCGAAAGCTTGATAGACTATATGTTCACTTCCTTCAATAGCTTCGAGACATGGGACTGACGGGTCCCGGTAAATCGATTGCTCGTCCTCTCCATGGACTACAATCTCCTGATATTCATATTCAAATTTCACCATCTGGTGGAGAGTGGAAGGTACATCCCTCGCTGCGTGAATCCAAGGTCTTCCCAAGAGGAAATTGTAGGAAGTATCCATGTTTAGGACCTGAAAGGTCACATCGAAATCCACAGGACCAATAGTCAAGATCAGATCGATCTCACCTATGGTGTCTCTTTTGATACCATCAAAGGCACGCACACAAACGTTATTAGGCCTATATCTCTCAGTCCCAATCTCTATTCTTTGCAAGGTTGAGAGAGGGCAGATATCAAATCCGGACTCACCATCTAGCATAACTCTCTTCACGTAGTACCCCTCACATTTAACTGTCAGATTGAGGGCTTTGTTGTGGGCGGCCCCTTCCGGGGGCAAATCATTCTTGCTGAAGGAGATCTGATTCTTTGCGAAGAATCTTTCTGACATCCTTTCCAGTTGCACAGTGGTTTCAATTAGGACATAAGCTTCATTGAGGGTTTTTATTAACACCTTCTGATGCTCGGTTGAATTCATTAACAAAGACAACAAAGAAACCTGGGCGGCAGACTTTTGGAGGTTGTCAATTATCTCATAGTCCGCAGTTTTCATTTTCCTGAAGCTCTTCTACTTCTTCGCCACTAATTGGCTTCTTAGTGGGAAACGCTTCTTCGTGGCATTATTCACTTCCTCCAGATTAAGGTACTTCCCAGATGGGTTGGTTTCATTTACTTCCCCTGCAATTTCTTTCCCTTTGTATGTCACAATTGCTCTATTGTAGTTCCAAGGGACTGCAATGGGGTCCTTCATAGGCCTTTGTGGTGTGCGACTAATGATCACGGGCTCACTCAAACTGGGTGTAATTACTGGTCCTCGTGCCACGTAGGTCCCTTTGGGTACATACATCTTAAGCCCATTGTTCAACTCGAGCCTCTTAGGAGGACTCAATGCCAGTTGTTCTTTCTTGTGAGCTCGAGGAACATAAAGAATGGCGTCTTTAGGGGGTACTTCCCCTATTTTGGTTTCCACAATCTTTTCTTCACTTCGAGGAGTGGAGTTACTCTTCTACCCCTTATCTTGCTTTGCGGCAGCCTTTGGCTTCTTTTCCACATCGGTTATGGCAATGATGGATTTTAGAGCTGGGTCATACTCTTTATCTTTACAAATTATTCCAATGACCGGCCCGTTGTTGTGAGCCGGTAATGGGTTGTTGATCACATTGGGAATCTCTTCATCTTTCAGCACTACCCTCTTATGCTCTATCAAGTTTTCAATTGCCCTTTTGAGAGTCCAACAGTTTTCAGTGTCATGCCCTTCCACCCCAGAATGATAGGCACATCGGGTGCTAGGTTGGTAAGAAGGTGGCTCTAGGTTTTGCCTATTCGGGGGTACGGGTTGTAACAAACTCATTTGGATCAATTTAGGAAAAATGATAGAATATGACTCACCAATGGGTGTGAAGTTTGTTTTCCTAGGCGGCTCTCGGGCACGGGCATTGTAGGGGAAATTATTTTGTGGAGGTCTAGGATTATACTGAGCTTGGTGAGGAGGCTGATTTCTGGGAAATGGAGCTCGGTTTTGATGAAATTGTTGTGTGGCCTAGCGAATGGTTGGGCATTCATCACCGCGTATGGCTGAGGAACCATAGCATAGGCCGCATCTTGATGGGGATAGTAATGTTGTGGGGTGCCTGTAGAGAAGTAATTTCTGGGTGGACAGGGTTTTCTTGCACTTGAACTTGCCATTGCCACTTCTTCCTTCTTCTTTCAGTTTGCTACACCTCCAGACCTGCCTTGAATAGCCTAGGAAGTAGCCCTTATAGTAGATTTACTCAATATGCACCATGTTTTTAAACCATTCTCGACCATTTCACCAATTTTGATGGCCTCGGCAAATGGTTTCCCCATCGCAGACATCATATTCTGAAAATAATTAGCCTCTCGGGCTTGAAGAAAAACACTAACCATCTCTGTTTCATCCATTGGAGGCTTGACTCTGGCCGCTTGTTCGCGCCATTTGATAGCACACTCTCGGACCGAGGACTTTTTCTTGAGATTCGACAACGAATTCCTGTTAGGGGCTATGTCGATGTTATACTGAAACTGCCTGAAAAAATGCCGAGCTAGGTCATTCCAAATATGCTAATGAGATATATCCTAATCCATGTACCATTCAGAAGTAATGCCTACCAGGCTCTCTCCAAAATAAGCCATGAGAAGCTCCTTTTTTCCGCCTGCTCCCCGTAATTGGTTGTAGTACCTCTTGAGGTGGGCTATGGGATCCCCATGCCCGTCATACTTTTCAAACTTCGGGGTTTTGAAACCCAGGGGTAAATGCACGTGCGGGAACATACATAGGTCAGCGTAGGATACGCTCTTTTGTCCGCTCAAACCCTGTATATTTTTTAGACTCTGCTCCATGCTCCTCATCTTTTTGGTAATCTCCTCTTGTTCAGGGTTTTTTGTGGTTTTCTCCTACCCCGCGGTAAACTCGTACTAAGGTGGCTAAGGGTAAGCATTGGTAGTAAATTGGGTAGGTTCCAGTGGGAAAGATGGCACTTGAAAGGTAAAGGATGACGGATCAAAGCTAGGCCTGGGCAAAGTGGGTTGTGTCGTGGCCGAAGAAGGCAGCGCAGTTAATATGTTGGAGGCCGCACCTGAAGTTAACACCTGGGGGCGAACCTCAGAAGGTGTTCCAGCAAAATGGGCTGAGATAGTAGGATATCCCAGTGGGGTATTGGGGTAACTTATTGGGACATTGGAGGTCCCACCTGCCCTAGGAAGTAGCTCAAGGAATCTAGGTATCGCACTCGGTGGTTCTTTGTCGATGGACCAGGCGTCCCACATTTCCATCATGCGGAGACGCAGAATTCTGTTTTCCTTAGCAGCTGCAGATTCTGAAGTTGGGACGGCTGAAATCGGGATATCCTCTGGGATAGGAACTGTTGGCAAGTGACTTTCCGACGACATTACTACACTTCCTTTTGATCTTGTAAAGTACGTATGTGAAGCCATATTACCACAAAACCAACCACCTTAATATGGAACCTAAACTCAACAATAGACAACAAATCGGTTAGTTTGAAGCAAATAACACATAGGTAATCACACATTGGGGTGTGATGCATCTATACAGTTAAATGTGTTTCTACATGTTTCGCAACGGTTGCGTGTTTCATCTTGCCTTTTGTTTTTCTCTCCACTTTTCCTTTCTTTCCACTTTGGCTCTTTAATGCTTCTTCTCTTATTCCTGTCTTCCTCTCTTTTCTTTCCTCTCTTTTTTCTTGCGTTTCTCGCTTTTCTTTTGGTTTTTCTTTTGCTCTCTTTTTTTCTTTTTTTCTTTTTTTTAATTTGAGTTATTTATAAAATCGTGAACGATCCGATGAGGATTGCCTACGTATCACGATGCCGCGTGAATCAGATCATCTCGTAGTTCAAGGAATAAATGCACAAAATAAAGAAACAATTTTTGGGGTTATCCAAATTTTCATTAATAAAACTTCTACTTTACTGAATTACAAAAGACTCGAAACATATTTTTTCTAGGAATTTAAAACTTCAAATAGACTCAGACATACTTTTTACTAGGAATTTAAAACTTCAGACTCGAAACATACTTTAAAAATGAAAATACAGACTCGGAAAAGAAAATACAATCAAGAGTACATTAGTGCCTCCAACCCTGTCCTAGGAACACCAACTGGTCTTGCTGCGGGCCTACGCTCCATGTCATCTTGGAGACGATAGAGATCCTCCATTATCTGGCGTACAAAGATCATTACCATAGCGAAGAACATGGACCTGGTCATGTCCTCACACTCATTGTATTTCATCATGATGTAGTCGGCGATTCTTTTGACCTTTTTCCCTTATAATGCCATTTTCTTGCAACAAACGCCCAATCTGTTGGGATCTAGCCTCTAAAGCCTGGGTGGCGGTATGATTCTGCTCTTGTAAATGCTATAGGTCTCCCTCTAGCTGTGCATCAAAGCGTAGCAATGTTCTCTTTCGGCTTTGAAGCTCTTGGCTTGTTTATCCATTTTACTTTCGAGGTTGCTAATCTCCTTTTCCTAACCTGTGACCCCTCTTTCATATCTTTCTTTCATCTGTTGAATGAAAGTTGCCCATTGTTTCGCATTTTTGACCAACTTTGTTCGTACTTTTGCTAGCTCAGACTCAGTTTTCTGTAAATCATCTTCACAGTCACGTAGCTTTTGTGTAAGGTTGTAGATGAGCCTTTCATCTTTTCTGCTTCTGCCCGGGTTTTTGGTTGCTATTCTCAATTGTCGAACCTGGGCTTTAAGAGCTTCATTTTCTTGGACCAACCTTTTTCTTTCACCCTCGGCCTCTCGTGCCTATAGATCATTGTTGAAGGTGACATTTCTCAACTCTTGTCGCAAAGCGTGAATGCTGGCTTGATATTTCTTTTCCTTTTCTCCCCAGGCCAACCTTTCCTGAATTTTGTCATCAAAAGCTTGAACATGGGGCCTTTTGGCAGGCCTCTCGGGCTCTGGCTCATTGTTCACATTAAACCTTCTTTCAAACCAAACAGCATAATTCGGATCAATTTCGCCCTTAGCTAGGTCTGGTACCTGGGTGTCACTTTTTAGATACCGACAACCATTCCAATCCCGTTGAACTAAAGCCTCAGGTAGCATTGCTTCTGGGTGTAATTCAATGACTTGGGTACTTAGATCTGCATCTTCGGGTATCACCTGATATCTTACCAATTATCTCAGAACTCTTTGTGGTGCATATGGTTGGATACTCTTCAATCCCATCATCATCAAATAGCCTTTTGAAGTCATCATGTATATGACTTCTGTTACCGAAAGCCATCCTATGGTTCATTCAGTTTGATTTGCTCTTAGATTTCTTAAATAGGAGACCCAAGCTTCAACTCCTTCTGGCGGTTTGTATTCCTCCACCCTTTCCTCATAATTTTTGATGAAATTGTTCCCGTCCGAAGCATATCTCATGAACTTAGGATGATGGCGAAGGTGTTCGATCATCCACATTTGAAGAAGAATATTGCAACCCTCGAAGAATTGAGCCCCAGATTTGCACAAGGTTAGTGCCCGGTAAATGTCGGCCAACACTAACGGGACAAGTGTGTGATCTTTTTTTGTGACAAGGATCTGCGTGATTCTGGCCATATGAGTGTCTATTGTGCCCTCTGCATTTGGAAAGACCATGACTCCTAGAAATTCCACGATGAAGGCAAACCGACGATGAATTTGCCATATGCTCTTGTCTTGTTTGTTATTCAACCCCTTTTCATGTGTTTCAAACCTGGCTGAGTGCCTGAACCTGAAGTACAAGAATTAGAAAGAATAACACCCTGTGCTCACGTGGGCCTTATTCATTTGTTTGCCAATATTCAGAAGATCGAAGAACTTGTGCACAGAGGGAGCCCTTGGGAATATGAGTTGTTGCTTTCTTAACTCATGGACAAAATCAATATACCCGGCCATTTCTTCCAGAGTGGGGGTGAGCTCAAAATTCGAGAAACGGAACACATTATGGACGGGATCCCAAAAGGTTACCAAGGATTTGACTAAATCCTCCCGGGGTTTGATGTGCATGATGTCTATAAAGGAACCAAACTGTTCTTTCACCCAACCCCGTCCATCTTCATCTAAATCATCCCACCACCTGTGAAGCTGCAACTGAGCCCGTTCTATGATAGATTGCGACGGGTCCTGGACAGTACTCATCTGTGATGGGTTCCGGACAATATTCAATTGTACCTGCGGAGGGTTAAGTCTAGGGTTAACTCTTGTGGAATCTTTTTGCAAAACAAGTTTTCTAAAGAAAATCAACGGACAGGGGCCCCTTTTATTACTACTTTAGCAAAAATGGTTGTTTTTGTAAACGTGGCCCCTTCACAATTTCACACAAATTTTGAGGCCGGGGGTAAGTATTTAATTAGAAAAGACACCTTTTAGGCAGACTTGCCCGTTCCTCTCGAAAATAGCCTTTCGATAATTGACAAGGTAATCTAAGGCTATTCCAGTAAGAAACGGCTTAAAAATACAACTGAAGCTGGGTCGGCTTATTATTTTGACCAAAGCCCTAAACCACACTTTATTTTATTATTTGTAAAAATGAGGCCGAACCTTATGTGGGTTGTCTACGTATCCCACATCCGGTGAGAATCAGACCTACGTAGTTCGGTCAGTTTTGACATAAAACATGATATTTGACTCACTCTTTTGAAATACATTTTCCTTTTTCTCTCTTTTTTTTTCAAAAACTTGGCAGAGTTTCGAAACATTTTCAAATACTGGGATTTTCAAAAATCGGGAAAATTCTCTATCCTAGCTCACTCTTGGTTTTTCTCTTTATTTCCTTTTCCTAGCCGGTCAATATGCAAGCCGAAACAAATAAATATTCAAATAGCACGTAGGATGCATCAGGATGGTTTTTATTTTGGGTAAGTATGTCCTAGATGGACCCAACCCCTGTGTTGAGTCCCCAAGGTCAAATGCACGTGATGCAAATAATCATTACTACTAGGGATCCGGCATGAGGTTGCGTTATTCTAGGTTTAAAACCTGGGGTTTGTGTTCTAGACTTGGGTTACCCGAGCGGACAACTGGGGCCGAAGAGGGGGCAATGTACCGGGAGCACTAAAGTCTACTCGACCTTGTTGTTGGCCCAGCCTCGATCTATTTGGTATAATTTCTACAGAAAAAGTGGGCCACGCGAACGTGTGCACCATTTTTAGAAGACTCAGAGGGGTGGCGTCAAAAGACATTTAAATACAGTTCAAATACTATCAAAGCGATAAATGACAATTAGCACATTAAGTCCACAAAAATATAGTAATATCAACAATAAAGCCAAATAAAAATCGCATTAACAAGCTCGAATTCTTGAACCCAGAACCAGAAGTTCTGGGTTCTTGTCCCCAGCAGAGTCGCCAGAGCTTTCACACCTTCTTTTTATACACCCCGAGGGTATATAAGGGAGTTTTTTCAATTTAAGTGACATTATTCGAAATGAGATTATTTTATTCAATTCTTAGAATCGCCACTTGGAATATTTTAATTGGTGTCCCAAGTCACCGGTTTATTTTAAATCCCAAATCGAGAAAATTTCGACTTTCCTTTTGAAGTCTGCGAACCAGAAATTCTAGATAAGGAATTATGTTAACCCGGGAGAAGGTGTTAGGCATTCCCGGGTTCCATGGTTCTTGCACGGTCACTTAGCAATTTATACTTGGCTTAATTGTTTAACTACACATTTTTAAGACCTATGTACAATTATCTTTTACCGCTTTTAATCACTTGAATTATTCGAAATTAAAGAATTGAGTTACGTGTACGTATACTCTTTTCTTTTGACGCGTCAAAATCATGTCACGCGAAAGTGTCCACGATTAATAACGCTTTTTGTTGATTTATTAAGAAAGTTTGGTTGAAGTTGCGCGAACGCATCCCTCGAGTCTTTTAGAGTTAAATTTGCAATTATATTACGCGAACGTATATATATTCGCAATACTAATCTAAATCGGGCCTAAAGCAAACTACGATTGTTCAAATTAATAAGAGGTTTGCGAGGGCCATGAAAAATTTAATAATGGCACACCTCGATCTTAAAGAGTTATTACTAATTATACGAGGGCCATGGACTTAGGGATTTTGTTTATCATGGCACACCTCAAATTTCCAAATTTTAAATTAGGTTCATGAAGGCCATATGTTATAGGTTTTAAAACATGGCACACCTCAAATGATTTTTCTTTTAGAAGTAATTAAGCTCACCTGGGATATTTCTATTTAGGACTTAATTTAACAAAGGCTAACTAATCATGAAAAGGTTTTAAATTATTTTGGGACAAGGGGAATGGGACAGAACAACCAGCTAACGAATCAGCTTTGAGAGCTAAAAATTGGGCTCACGAATGGCCCAAAAATCAGAAGCCTAAGATGCAATTACGGATTCTGAGACAAACAGCCCACGTTGGGCTTAAATTCTAGGCGGGCACAGTTGTGCATTGGCACCGGCTGGGCCTATCTACCTCTTTGTATTTTTTTAGCCATGGTATACACATAAATCAGGAACTACAAAAGGAAATTTCTTTTTGAGTTAAAGCAATCCAGATTGACAACCATCAAAATTGAATGTTAATCATAATGCATACGATTTGCAAACAACGTCACATTTATGCAATGACCTATGAGGTAAAAATCAAGGGTTTGTGCTTGTGACCCAGGCCCAATGACCTAGGTTATATTTGCTCAATAAGCCCACGCCTTGGGCTTGTTTGCAAATACAATCAAGTTTACAATTACGCACAATCCCAAATATATTCATTGCAGAGGAAAATATGACATTGAGAACCTACTTAAACATAAATTAAAAATTACCAGTCCGTTTACAATCTTGTAAGTCCCAGAATTTATACAATGAAACTTTTACTCCTAATGAATCAGTACATTAACAGTTAATGTCTAAAAGAAATCTTTTTTAAAAAAAGGCAAAGTAAAAAAAATGAAGGTTCCTTCTGATTCCGGAATCCTTTTCATCACTTCTTTCAAATCCAAGGCTCAAAATCTGCAAGAGGCCAGCTACTGAGCTGCTTCTCACAAAAAGCTGCTTGCCTAGGCTCCCAACATGAAGCTTCTTGTTGCCAAATCAGCTCTTATTCTCTAAGTATCTCATGGATCTGACCATGTGGAAAAGTTAGATTCATGAAGCTGCCTCAGTTATACTAAAATGCTATATTGACAGGCCCAAATTTTAAAACATAATGCAGAAACAAGTAATGATTTCTCAACTCCCTCTGTAGTTAAGCCTTTTGTAAGCGGATCCGCCACATTATCCTTTGATCTTACATAATCAATGGTGATAATTCCACTAGAAAGTAGTTGTCTAAAGGTGTCATGTCTTCGTCGTATATGACGAGACTTTCCGTTATACATAACGCTCCCTGCCCGTCCTATGGCAGCCTCACTATCACAATGTATGCAAATAGGAGCCAAAGGCTTTGGCCAGAACGGAATGTCTTCTAAGAAATTTCGAAGCCATTCAGCTTCTTCACCAGCTTTATCTAAAGCTATAAACTCTGATTCCATTGTAGAACGAGCGATACACGTCTGTTTGGAAGATTTCCAAGATACTACTCCTCCACCAACAGTAAAAACATATCCACTTGTGGACTTTGTTTCTATTGAGCCGGTTATCCAATTTGCATCACTATATCCTTCGATAACCGCAGGATATTTATTGTAGTGCAAAGCGTAGTCTTGGGTATACTCCAAGTATCCCAGAACTCATTTCATTTCCACCCAGTGATGTTTGTTGGGATTACTTGTGAATCGACTAAGTTTACTTATTGCACAAGCTATATCAGGTCGTGTACAGTTCATGATGTACATTAAGCTTCCCAACACACGAGAATACTCCAATTGAGACGTACTTTCACCTTTATTCTTTATAAGATGATGGTTTAAGTCAATTGGAGTTCTTGCACTTCTAAATTCCAAGTGTTTGAATTTTTCCAGTACCATTTTCACGTAATGTGACTGAGACAAAGCTAGACCTTGAGGAGTCCTCTGGATTTTAATTCCTAGAATTACATCGGCAACTCCTAAGTCTTTCATATCAAACTTACTAGCAAGCATACGTTTAGTAGCTTGAATGTCGGTAATGTCTTTGCTCATTATTAGCATATCATCAACATATAAGCAAACAATGACAATATGATTTGGAACGTTCTTAATATGAACACATTTATCACATTCATTAATCTTAAAACCATTTGACAACATTGTTTGGTCAAATTTAGCATGTCATTGCTTGGGTGCTTGTTGTAGTCCATAAAGGGACTTGACAAGTCTACACACCTTCTTTTCTTTTCCCGAAACCACAAACCCTTCAGGTTGGTTCATGTAAATTTCTTCCTCAAGATCACCATTTAAGAATATTGTTTTTACATCCATTTGATGGATTTGAAGATCATACAAGGCGGCTAATGCTATTAGCATCCGAATGGATGTAATTCTTGTTACCGGCGAGTATGTATCAAATAGTCAAGACCTTCTCGTTGTCTAAATCCTTTGACAACAAGTCTTGCCTTGTATTTGTCAATAGTACCATCGTCCTTCATTTTCTTCTTGAAAATCCATTTAGAACCCAATGTTTTGTTACCTGGAGGAAGATCAACCAATTCCCAGGTATGGTTGCTCAATATGGATTTTATTTCACTATTGACAGCTTCTTTCCAATATTGTGCTTTTGAGGAAGACATTGCTTCCTTGAAGGTACGAGGCTCATTTTCTAACAGAAAAGTCAAAAAATCTGGACCGAATGAAGTAGATATCCTTTGACGTTTACTTCTTCTTGGATTTTCTTCATTAGGCATACCATCTGTTATTTCCTCCTGAGGTCGTTTTGACTTTTGGCAGGTCACTTCACTTTCCTTTTTATACGGATAAATAGTTTCAAAGAATTCAGCATTATCTGATTCTATTATCGTATTAATGTGAATCTCAGGATTTTTTGATTTATGAACCAGAAAACGATATGCCTTGCTATTGGTTACATATCCAATAAACACACAATCAACCGTTTTTGGACTTATCTTAACCCTTTTAGGTTTAGGAACTTGTACTTTAGCTAAACACCCACACACTTTGAAGTATTTCAAGCTAGGCTTTCTTCCTTTCCACTTTTCATAAGGAATGGACTGTGTTTTACTATGAGGTACACAGTTGATTATCCAGTTAGCTGTAAGTATAGCTTCCCCCCACAAGTTTTGTGGTAAGCCAGAACTTATTAGTAATGCATTCATCATCTCCTTCAACATTCGATTCTTCCTCTCCGCAATTCCATTAGATTGTGGAGAGTAAGGGGCAGTTGTTTGGTGAATAATGCCATTTTCCAAACAAATCTCTTCAAAAGGAGATTCATATTCGTCACCCCTATCATCTTATCATTTTGATCTTTTTGTTTAGTTGCGTTTCAACTTCACTCTTGTATTGCTTGAAAGCATCAATTGCCTCATCTTTACTATTAAGTAAATAAACATAGCAGTATCTCGTGCTATCGTCAATAAAAGTAATAAAATACTTTTTCCCACCGCGAGATGGTGTTGACTTCATGTCGCAAATATCTGTGTGAATTAAGTCTAAAGGACTTGAATTCCTTTCAACGGACTTATAAGGATGCTTAGCATACTTTGATTCCACACATATTTGACATTTGGAATTAATGCAATCAAATTTTGGCAATACTTCTAGATTTATCATCTTCCGCAATGTTTTGAAGTTTACGTGACCTAAACGCGAATGCCATAAAGTGTTTGACTCAAGTAAGTAAGAAGAAACATTCACTTTATTGATAGGAATTGCTATTACATTTAGCTTAAAAAGGCCCTCATTTAGGTAACCTTTTCTTACATATACATCATTCTTACTAAGTACAACACTATTAGAAACAAAAATACATTTGAATCCATTCTTGACAAGAAGTGAGGTAGACACAAGATTCTTGCGAATTTCTGGAACATGGAGGACTTGGTTTAGAGTCACTATTTTTCCCGACGTCATCTTCAACGCAATCTTTCCAACTCCTTCAATTTTGGCCGTAGATGAATTTCCCATGAAGATTGTCTCGTCCGGTCCTGCGGGGGCATAAGAAGAAAATAACTCCTTGTTAGCACAAACATGGTGGGTGGCTCCAGAATCTATCCACCATTCTTTTGGATTTCCTACCAAGTTGCATTCAGACAACATGGCACATAAGTCCTCCATTTCATTTTCAACCATGTTAGCTTGATTCTTTTTCTTCTTATCATTCTTTGGCGCACGACAATCCACGGCCTTATGCCCAGATTTTCCACAGTTGTGGCAATTACCCTTGAACTTTTTCTTGCTTGGGTAATTCTTTGGTCCAGAAGCCTTCTTCCTCTTCTTATTTTGTGGCGCCTCCTCAACAACGTTTGCCTCCATTATTGTCGAGTTTCCACGTGACTTCTTTTCAGCATTTTTGTTGTCTTCATCTATCTTCAAATGAACAATTAAGTCTTCTAGTGTCATCTCCTTCCGCTTGTGTTTAAGATAGTTCTTATAATCCTTCCACAATGGAGGTAACTTCTCAATGAAAGCAGCGACTTGAAAGGCCTCATTTATGACCATACCTTCAATAACAAATTCATAATTAATAATAAGATAAATCTTATTAATAAAATTATTGATTCGGGTCATACCTTCAGCAAGGAGGTCATGCACAATGACTTGTAATTCTTGGACTTGAGTTATGACTGACCTAGTGTCAATCATCTTGAAATCCAAAAACCTTGCAGCCACGAACTTCTTAAGTCCGGCATCCTCAGTCTTGTACTTCTTCTCAAGCGCATTCCATAACGCTTTTGAAGTTTCCATGACACTATAGACATTGTACAAGCCATCTTCCAAACAACTCAATATGTAGTTTTTGCATAAGAAATCAGAATGTTTACATGTTTCAGTTACAACAAGTCATTCATCATCCGGAGTATTTTCAGCCATGACCGGAGGATCCTCCTTGATGAAACGTTGCAAACTCAACGTAGTAAGATAGAAGAGCATCTTCATTTGCCAGCGTTTGAAGTCAATACCGGAAAACTTTCCGCATTTTTCTGCCGGTGCCATAGCATGAGCAGGAGTAGAACGGCTTGATGAGGCAGCAGCACTCGTAACAGTAGCACCCGTTCCCGCAACACTTCCATTAGTTTGGTTTTCATTCGTCATATTTCTGTAAATTTGAAAATAATACAGAATTTGTTAAATCAGTGAAGTTTTGATATCTTCAAACTGAATACCAAACCAAACATACAATACGTAACAATGGTGAAGTTTTTATATACTTCAAATCCGTACGTTTATTATTCCGGCAAAGTTTTTATGTACTTTAAACCGGACAGAAATAATTATAGGAGTAGAAAGCAACAAGGCTTTACTCTCCAACAAAGTATATAGAAAACAGTTTAATAATCAACACAGAAACGTTAGTAATTTAAAATTCCTTAAGCTTGTGAGCGTTACTGTGTTAAAACAAAAATCAGAAAATAAAACTGTTAGAAGAATAAAGAAATCTAGAAAACAATAAAGGATCTGAAATATTCCGAGTCCACAATTTTCTTGTGCGTCCTTAAGGAATTTTAACCCCCTCGCAAGTTGCCAAGGTAATAGATTAAATCCTCCCAGGATAAAACGGAATAAACCTTCCTGCAACAGTGGCAATACAAACTGCAGGATACCAACGAACTCAAAGAACGGAGCAAAATCACACTTACAAATTTGAGAGAGAGATACTGCGAATTAGGATGAAGTATATTCAGAAAGAAAGAAGTTATGGAGTATTTTTCGTGTGTAGAAAATGGAGCCTTGCCTCAGAATTTATAAGCAATTATCAGAAGAGGTGTCTGGAAAAAGTGTCTTTTCAGAAGAATACGCTGCATGTCGCGGTTCTACCGCGACCGCTCAGAGAGGCTCTCTGAATCTCCCTGCCGCGGTTGCCAGAGAGACCCTCTGAACCTTCAGCGGGATTCTGGCGTATTTTCAGCAGTGATTTGGCATTTAATTAGTAAATAATTAAATAAATTTTGTCCAAAAAATAATCTTATCGATCATTTGACAAATCCAAATCCAAATCCAAGCCGAGCGAGCGAGCGACGACGACGGCGCGAGGGTTCATTCTCTTCAACTCCTTTTAAGAGCTTTAAGAAGTGATTCTATATATAAGCACACAAATGTGGTTGTCCCTCACCAATGAGGGACAAAGTGCAAGACAAAAGTTCACTTCTTCAAATTTTTTCATTATCCCTCCATTTTATTTCCCTCCATTTCCAATTCACACTTCTTCTACTTTAAAGCCCAATGGCTTAAAGTCCAACAAATATGAGGAAACCCCATAAAAGAAATACGATTAGGTGCAAAGGTGCAAAAAAGACAGTGCTAAAGCTTCATGAGATGTCTTCTTTTTCTGGCTTAACATTTCACTTACTATTTCGATAACCAATTTAAGCTTCTTTAAAAAAAAATCTTCTCAAGCGTCTTCCCTTGCTAAATTTTTAGAACCATTTTGTATTTCTCCTTTTTTCTATTTTTTCACGAGTTTTTCCCTTCTGGCTATATCACCCAAAAAATTAATGCTGAATTCTCACCTACTTTACCAAATATCTCCCCCTTTATACTATGATGACCATGGCCATGAAAAAAAAAAGCTAAATACACGGAAAAGGAAGCCAAGCAAAGTTGATAAAAAGGGCTACAAAAATGAATCGAGCTCCAATTGAGATTCAATAAAAGCTCTGTACTCCCTGTAGGCATGTAAAATTTATTGAATTTAAATTCAATAAATAATTTGGACTATATTTAAATATACTAGTCCAAATAAATATTATGGGCTAATATAATTGAATTAATTATATAAGTCCAATATATATGGATTAAATAAATAAGTCTTAATCCATTGGGCTAGCCCATTTAATTGGGCTAAAGTGATGAGCTCACTTCATTAAGCCCAAGATTTCATCTTCCTAGAGACCCAGTTTGGTGCCACGTGTCAAATGACATGGCGCGCCAAGTCAAGCGGAAGAGCCAATAGGACCATGCCACGTGTCAAAATGACAAGTCATGTCCAGTCACACTAAAAGGCCAATGAAATTGCGCCACGTGTGCAAGTGACATGTTCTGGCCAATCAAATGCAGCCATGTCACACTTCAATTTGATTGGTCGGAAAGAGTTTGTTCTTATCACAGCTCTTCCCTTCCACAACTATAAATAGGGGTCTTCATAACTCAGAAAAGACACCAGAAGTTATAACAAGAAGAAAGAAAGAGCTCGTGGATCAAACGCTGCAAATTCCTCCACAAGTTTCAGGCTTCAAGTTCAAGAACGAAGAACAAATCAAGTTCAAGTTCAAGCAATCAAGCTCAAGCTCAAGAACAAGACCATCGTTCGCGGAAACAAACATAGATTCAAGATCAAGCTCAAAGGCCATTGAATTTATTTACTATTGAAAAGTAGAATCAGAGGATTCATAGAGAATGTAACACTCAAATATTCGAAATAAAATACTACGATTGTTGCGATATTTTTCGGTCTTGATTTTATTTTCTCGACGCAATTTATTGTATACAAATTATGGCATGCCCAGTGGGACAATATCTACCTCTCATCTCAACTTTTCAATCACCAAAGTTCAAGAACATTGAAATGGCTTCGAAGAAAATCAACTCCAGATCAACATCCGCCAAGGCTGCTAACTCCAGGTTCTATGCTGATGTGGAAAGCATCCTCGATGTCACCTTTGGAAGCTTCGGACCAGTTACAAGGAGCAAAGCAAGCTCTTTAGGACAACAAGTACCCCAAGTGTCGTCCGCATCAACCCCTGTTTTCGGATCTTCATCCTCAAAAGGAGCAAGATCTTCCACAAATGCATCTGAAGGAGGAAGCGATGTTGCTGAAAAGATCAAGAAAACTCTTGCTCTGCTTGACCTCTACGGCTCCAAGCACTCTGCTGTGAAGGAAGATGATGATGCTTCAAGCGATGGATCCTCCCCACTTACACCACATAGCGTGAGCCAGTCAAGGATCAATCTTTGTGAAAATACATGCTATTCTCCATCATCCACGACAATCATGCAAGCCATGGTGACAAACACTTCATCTATGGAGGAGCAGTTGGTAAACTTGACGGAAGCAATCGCTGGCTTGACCAAATGCATGCAAAATCAAGAGGCTAGAATTGACAAGCTAACAGACAGGGTGGGAATCTTGATGGAAGAAGAATCTACCCATGCACCTGGCAAGCTCCCAGAAGTTCTAGAGAATGACTCTCCCCCAAGACAAGCAACATTCACTAAGGCTATCCCTGCCTCATCTGAAGGGATGATTCCAATCGATCAACTGAAGGAGTTCATCGAAGGAACCATTAAGAACAAATATGAAGTTGCTGCCAAATCCTCCCTTACATATGCAAAGTTGTACACTGCAAGGGTCGATATGTTGAAGATGCCTGCTGCCTATCAACCTCCGAAGTTTCAACAGTTTAATGGTAAAGGGAACCCAAAACAATATATTGCGCACTTACTGGAGATGTGCAACAATGCTGGGACTTATGGAGATTACCTCATCAAGCAGTTTGTCCGCTTGCTAAAAAGAAATGCTTTTGACTGGTACACTGACCTTGAGGCTAGATCTATTGACAGCTGGGATCAACTAGAGCAAGAGTTCCTCAATCGCTTTTATAGCACAAGACGCACGGTGAGTATGATAAAGCTTACAAATACTCGTCAACAAAAGGGGGAACCAGTTATCGACTTTATCAATCGTTGGAGGAATGCAAGCCTCAACTGCAAAGACAGGCTTAGAGAAGCTTCAGGCATAGAGATGTGCATCTAAGGCATGCATTGGGGATTGCGCGACATCTTGCAAGGTATCAAGCCTAGCACATTTGAAGAACTTGCAACTCGTGCCCATGACATATAATTGAGCATGGCCTCCGCTGGAAATGAAAGGCCACCCATCTATGAACCTCGCAAAGTGAATGACAAGCAAGAAGTCAGGAAGTGGGGCAAGTTCGTACCCAAGTCTGAAAGCAAAGAAGCTATGAATGTCAATATATCACCTATGAAGTTCACGAAGAAGGTGAGCAAGAAGCAGAGTATGAAATCCACTTCTTTTCAAGACAAGCCAAGTGGAAAGTTGGCTCTAAAAGAAATGCAGGAAAAAGAGTACCCATTCCTGGATTCTGATGTGCCAGCCATTTTAGAAGAACTCCTCGCGTTAAATCTCATTGAGCTTCCGGAGATGAAGCGACCAAATGAAGCTGGGAAAACAAATGACCCGAACTACTGCAAATATCACCGACTTGTAAGCCACCCTCTGGAGAAGTGCTTTGTCTTTGAGGATAAAGTCATGGATTTGGCTCGCGAAAAGAAGATCGTGCTTGAAGATGAGAAAGCAAGTACAAACCAAGTCTCTATCACCTTTGGCTCATTCTGTCCGGATGACTTATGTGGTTTTAAAGAAAGTAAAGATGAAGAATTACTGGAGAGCGACAAAGCTGAAGTCAATCAACTTGATAACGATGCAGGTTGGACATTGGTGACTCGTCGTAGGCACCACAAAAGAAGCCCACGAAAAGAATCAATAGAACAACCAACAAGGAAGATGATGGTAAAAAGACCAACGAAAAAGAATCTAGTTAGGCATTTGAAGAAAGCAAAAGTGGAGATGCACCATTCTCAAAAGCCACGAAATCCAGTGAACTTGGAGGAGTTTTTACCAAGTTGGTTCCGCACGAAGATTTCCCATGAGGGCATTGATACCTCTTGATGCCATGCTGACAAAGGGGAAGAAAAGAGTGATGACCTACCGTTGGCACCATCTTCGGAAAAGCCCATCGAGTCTACTCATCAAGAAGTTAATGCTTGTGAGGAAAAGGTCACGTTCACAAATGATGATCTTTTGCTAGGTGACACTCCTCATAACCGCCCATTGTACATGGTTGGCTATATGCGCGATGAAAGGGTAAATCGGATTTTGGTTGATGGAGGATCCTTAGTGAACATTTTGTCAATCCACACTGTGAAAGAACTTGTTATTCCCATAAAACAAACTCTCAGAAAGTCGTGTGATTATCCAAGGATACAACCAAGGGGGGCAAAGAGCCATAGGCGTGATCAGGCTGGGAATCACTATTGAAGATATGCAATCAAGTGTATGGCAGCATGTGATCGACGCGAAGACTTCATACAATGTTTTGCTTGGGAGGCCTTGGATACATGAGAATAAAGTAGTTCCATCTACCTACCATCAATGTTTAAAATACTACGAGGGTAAAGTCGAGAAGACGGTAGTTGTTGATGATGAGCTATTCACTGAGGCTGAGTCACACTTTGCCGATGCAAAGTTCTACTTGAAGAACCACATTGTGAAGGAGCTGAAAGTTGATGATCGTACGAAAAGCAAGAATGACGAACCCATAACTAAAAGAGCTGATGTGACTATTGGTAAAGCCAAAACTATTACTGAGGAGGTACCCGCCAACATGAATAAATCTCATAAAGGGGGTATTACATCTTATGGAAAGAAAGTAAGTCTCGCGCTCCAATATGTCCCTAAAAGGAAAAAAAATAAGGGCGGATCACATAATCTCCAAACGAAGATGCTAAGGGAGTTAACTCTTCCGGTAAAACGAATTGAGGCACTAAAGTTGTCCTCAAAGCCGCTTGCAGGATTTGTAGCCCAAAATCGTTTGCAGAATGTGGCACTCCTTACAAAGCAAACAGATGAAGGTTTCGATCCTAACGCTTACAAGCTATTTGCAAGCCGTCAAAGTTAGGGAAGCTCCCTTCAGAAGCTGCAACAAGGAATCCACGTGAAGGTTTGGGATACAAGCAACCGTCACCAGTGCGCATCTCAATAAGAAGGGCGAGTAGCAATTATATCAGTGTAGAAGACAAATCTGCCGCTTTTAACAGGCCTTCTGTCTTTGATTGGCTTGGAAAATTAACTGTGAGAACTTCTGTATTTGAGATATTGGGTCCATTAAAGAAGGGGAATAAGTTTCAGAGAAATCATCGAAATACAAGAACACCCGCTTCACCCAAAATTCAGGAGATCTCTAAGGATTTCCAAAGTTTGGTTCCTTCTAGAACGAGGCGACAAACAAAACTGGTGGTTTCATGTGAAGAAGTACTGAAGGTAAAGCCATACACTGTGGTCTACACTAAGTAACGTGACTAAGATGAAGAAAGTGTAGGTTCTTCACATCATGTCATTGTACAAGGCGAGAATGGTGTTTCGTCTTCGATGGGAGATAATGCGGAATTAGAGGATATTTTGCCGTGTTATCACATATCCTTCAATGATGGGGACCCTCAAGAAGATGAAGATGCGAAAGATGCTCCACCTGAACTTGAAGAAGGAGTGAAAACGACAGTTGATGCCTTAAAATAAGTTAACCTTGGCATCGATGAGCAACCAAGACCCACCTACATAAGTGCTTTACTAGAAGCTGATGAAGAGAGCACTTATATTGAGTTACTCAAAGAATTCAGGGATGTCTTTGCTTGGAGTTACAAAGAGATGCCTAGCTTGGACCCGAAAGTAGCAGTCCATCACCTTGCAATCAAAAATGGTGCTCGCCCTGTTAAACAAGCTCAAAGGCGTTTTAGGCCGAACTTGGTTCCCTTGATTGAAACTGAAGTTAACAAACTCATTGAAGCTGGATTTATTCGGGAAGTTAAATACCCAACATGGGTTTCAAGTATTGTCCCTGTAAGGAAGAAGAATGGCCAGATTCGAGTATGCGTTGACTTCAGGGACCTCAATAATGCATGTCCCAAAGACGAATTCCCGCTTCCTATTCCAAAGCTGATGATCGATGCTACTACTGGTTACGAGTCAATGTCTTTCATGGACGGTTCATCGGGCTATAACCAAATTTGTATGGCACCAAAAGATGAAGAGCTTACTGTGTTTCGCACCCCCCAAGGGTATTTATTGCTATAAGATAATGCCTTTTGGCTTGAAGAATGCTGGTGCTACTTACCAAAGGCCTATGCAGAATATTTTCGATGATCTTATCTACAAGAATGTTGAATGCTATGTTGACAACTTGGTGGTGAAATCAAGAGAGAAGGGCGACCACATGAAAGACTTGAGGATGGTATTTAAATTGCTCCGGAGGTACCAACTTAGGATGAATCCGTTGAAATGTGCCTTTGGAGTTACTTTTGGAAAGTTCCTTGGTTTTATTGTCTGACATCGAGGGATCGAAATTGATCAAGCCAAAGTGGATGCCATTTTGAAAATGCCTGAGCCTCGAGATATCCATGAATTGAAAAGTCTGCAAGGAAAGCTAGCATACCTTAGAAGATTCATATCAAACCTGGCTGGGAGGTACCAACCATTTAGTCACCTCATGAAGAAAGGCGTTCCTTTCAAGTGGGAAGCTTGTAGCAATGCCTTCGAAAGTATCAAAACCTACTTGATGAAGCCTCCAGTTTTAGCAGCTCATATACCAGGAAAGCCATTGATACTATACATTGCGGCGCAGGAAAGGTCTGTTGGAGCACTATTGGCCCAAGAAAATAGTGAGGGGAAAGAAAACTCTCTTTACTACTTGAGCAGGATGATGACACCTAACGTGTTGAACTATTCGCCAATTGAAAAGTTGTGTTTGGCGCTAGTCTTCTCAATTCAAAAGTTGAAGCACTACTTTCAAGCTCATATTGTCCGTCTTGTTTCTAAAGCAAATCCCATCAAGTTTGTGATGTCAAAATCTGTTCTTAGTGATCGAATAGCGAGATGGTACCTCCAATTTCAATAATTCGAGATTTTGTACATCCCTCAAAAGGCTGTAAAAGGACAAGCATTGGCAGACTTCTTGGCAGATCATCCGATACCAGATGACTGGGAGCTAACTGATGAACTACTTGATGAGGACGCAATGGTCGCTGAAGTTCAACCTCCATGGAAGATGTACTTTGATGGTGCTGCGCATCGTGGGGGAGCCATGATTGGCATAGTATTTGTCACTCCTCAAGGTGAAGTCTTGCCCTACTCCTTCACCTTGACACAACTCTGTTCCAACAATGTTGCTGAATATCAAGCATTAATACTTGGGCTTGAAATGGCCGTTGATATGAAGCAATTGCAATTGCAAGTCTTTGTGACTCCCAGTTAGTGGTCAATCAACTTTTGGGTAGTTACGAGGTCAAGAAGCTTGAACTATGCCCATATCATGATTACGCAAAAAAGTTGATGGGGTGTCTCAGCGATGTGACTATTCAGTATGTACCAAGGAAAGAAAATAAGAAGGCTGATGCTTTAGCTGCTCTAGCTTCATCATTAGCCCTGCCTGACCAAGCGCAAGTTACCGTCTGCCAAAAATGGGTAGTACCGCTGCCAAATGAGGTCGAAGGTGAAGATAACGAACTCAAGAATCTTGTTGCTGTTTCTGAAGTTAAAAAAGAAGAATGGCGACAACCCATTATCGACTACTTATGCTATGGGATACTTCTAGAAAATCCAAGGAGAAGGACTGAAATTCGTCGTCGTGCACCTCGCTTCCTTTACTATAAGGATACTCTATATAGAAGGTCGTTCGAGGAAGTACTCTTGCGATGCCTAGAAGAAGAAGAAGAAGAAGAATCTCTCCAAGCTTTGTAAGAGGCACTTTCTGGGGTATGTGGGTCACACCAGTCCGGACCAAAGCTCCACTTCCATATAAAAAGGATGGGATATTATTGGCCAACGATGGTAAAGATTGCTTGGATTACGCTCAAAGATGCAAGTCTTGTCAATTCCATCCGAATTTTATTCATCAACCTCTTGAAGTGTTGCACCCGACTGTTGCATCCTGGCAATTTGACGCTTGGGGATTGGATGTTGTTGGACCACTGCCAAAGTCCTCTGGTGGGCACCTATACATCTTGGCTGCAACTGACTACTTCTCAAAATGGGCTGAAGCTATTGCTCTTAAGGAAGTAAAAAAGGAAAATGTTGCAAGTTTCATCCGAGTAAACATTATTTATTGCTTTGACATTCCTCATTACATAATAACGGATAATGGAAAGCCATTCGATAATAGGTTGATGAACATGATTTGTGATCTCTTTGGCTTCAAGCAACGTAAGTCTTCGATGTACAATGCTGCCGCCAATGGTCTAGCTGAGGCATTCAACAAGACTATGCAACTTGTTAAAGAAAGTTGTCTCCAAATACAAATGAGATTGGAATGACCGTATGGAAGAAGCTCTATGGGCATATAGAATGACTCATCGCACGCCAACACAGGCGACTCCTTATTCACTCGTTTATGGAGTCGAAGCCGTCTTGCCACTTGAGCGTCAAATACCTTCGTTACGACTGGCTATTCAAGAAGGGATCACTGATGAAGAAAATGCTCAACTTCGATTAGCAGAGTTGGAAGTTCTTGATGAAAAGAGATTGGAAGCTCAATAGAGTCTTGAATGTTATCAAGCTCAATTGTCTCGCGCCTTCAATAAAAAAGTTCGTCCGAGATCCTTTCAAGTAGGAGATCAAGTCCTTGCCTTATGAAGACCCATAATTACTTCCCATAAACCTGTAGGGAAGTTCACTTCAAAATGGGATGGGCCATATGTCGTACAAAAAGCTTATTCAAGTGGGGCTTACAAGCTGGTTGATGCAGATGGTATGTGAATCGGCCCTAACAACGGCAAGTTTTTGAAGAAGTATTATCCATGAAGTTGCAAGTCATAATGCTCCTCGACGTACGAGCCTAAACTGCAAGTCATGACTCTCCTCGACGTATGAGCCTAAACTGCAAGTCATGACGCTCCTTGACGCACGAGCCTAAACTGCATGTTGCTACACTCCTGGCCCGCATGAGTCTAAACTGTGTACGCCCCGCCCCCCAAAAAAAATCTGCTAGGTTGAAAATCTCGAAAGAGGCAGCCTAGGCAAAAGTTAGGACGTAAAAAAAAGAGTCTGCTAGGTTGAAAACTTCGAAAGAGGCGGCCTAGGCAAAAGTTAGGACATATAAAAAAAATCACCCAGTCTGAACTACGGTATGACTTGATCCTCTTCACCGGGGTACGTAGGCAGCTTAGAGTTTCATTCTAAGTTCAGTCGCATAAGCTCAAAAGATACATATTGCCCCAATTGTTGTTCGAGTGAAGTATGGAGGAATGCAAAATCAAGCTGAAATGTCATTCTCCTGTTGAACTTTGATCTCATTTGATTTAAAGGGGGCAAACGTCCTTGGTAAATTGATATCTTCAATGGACCGATTTTAAAAGGATGTAAATTATTTGCATTGAAGTCCAGGGATTCTCTATGTCTTCAGGTTCGCCAAACCTTCAAGTTTGTTGGCCTCCAAGTCCGCCCTCTGCCTAAAAAGAAAAAAAGGGGAAGAGAAGCGAGGCATCAAAAGGAAACACAAGTATAAGGAAATGATTGCTTGGCGCAACGTTTCAAATTCAGCGAGACTTGAACTCAAGATATTTGTGAGAATAGGCTCTTAAATTTCGATTGATGGCAAGTAAGACATCTTCCAATCTCGAGGCTTCCATACCAAGATATGAATTTTTGTGAGGCTGCGCAAACCTGGAATTGATGGCGTGGTGCAATATAAAATTGATTTCAAAATATTATATGGGACAATTCTAAAGTTGTTTGATTGAGAATTTTGGATATGTTCTAAATCTGGAAGTCTAGTTTTCTTGAAATCAACAAAGTTGAAGTTTTCAAGTCCGTCGGTATTCAAGTTGAAGTCTTCAAATCCGTTGATCTTCAAGTTGAAATATTTAGGCCCTCCAAGTCTCAAAAGTTGAAGTCTTCAAGTCCGTCGGTCTTCAAGTTGAAGTCTTCAAATCCGTTGATCTTCAAGTTGAAATATTTAGGCCATCCAAGTCTCAAAAGTTGAAGTCTTCAAGTCCGTCAAATCTTTAAAGTTTTCCAAGTGTTCAAGTCGATGTCGTTTTCGAGTTGAAGCTTTATAACTTTCCAATCTTAAGGTGGACATATAAGTTCCTTTGCACCTTAAGTTGGCCTCGCCGATAGTCGGGCCACATTGAGAGTAATATCTCCAAGAATTGGGCCATTTTGAGAGTAATCTCTCCAAGAATCGGGCCATTTTGAGAGTAATCTCTCCAAGAATCGGGCCATTTTGAGAGTCATCTCTCCAAGAATCGGGCCACATTGAGAGTAATCTCTCCAAGAATCGGGCCATTTTGAGAGTAATCTCTCCAAGAATCAGGCCATTTTGAGAGTCATCTCTCCAAGAATTGGGCCACATTAAGAGTAATCTCTCCAAGAATCGGGTCATTTTGAGAGTAATCTCTCCGGTAGTCGGGCCATGAAAGTAATCCCTCTGATATTTGGGCAGGGATGAGTATACATCCTCTCACACCCTAAGAATGTCGTCTTCATGTATAGATTATCTTGTTGAACAAGAACATATCTTCTCACTTGACCTACAAAAAAAGAAAAAAAGACAACAAAGAAGAAAACACAAGAAAAGAAGAAGAAATTACCTTCGCGTTAATGCTTCCGAGTCCACAAAAATAGACTCAAGTGGCTTGCAAATAATGCGAATTGATGCTAACAAATATAAGCATATGGGTTTATATAGGCATGGAAGAGACGACTTAAAAGAATAACTTCCGATGTGGGATCATCTGTTGACGCGGCTCCAAGAAGTAGTTTCAAACTTGAACTGGAATGTAATAATTTGACTACTGCTCGAAAATAGTAATACACGTATTTCATAATTCAAGTAGGGGTCTAACTAAGCATTTGAATGAAGTTGGATTCTAAATAAGCATTTGAATGAAGTTGGATTCTAAATGGAGATTGCACTATTTTTGAGAAACAATTCAAGACCAATGTGACTTGGTCTTAGACTCAAGTCCATGCTAGGCAAAAAGCCATGTTTACGTAAATTTTGCCTAAGGGAATCCATCTGGTACTTGATTCAGAATTGTTTACCTAATCTTGAAAGCTGCATATTGAGATGTAAACAAAAATATGACTTTCCTTGGAAAAAGAAAACAAAGGGGTGTTAGTCGTAATACTTCAATCCTTGTCTTTCAATATTTGACAAATATATCCGACAAGACTTGAAGCAGGGGCATTTGTAGGCATGTAAAATTTATTAAATTTAAATTCAATAAATAATTTGGACTATATTTAAATATATTAGTCCAAATAAATATTATGTGCTAATATAATTGAATTAATTATATAAGTCCAATATATATGGATTAAATAAATAAGTCTTAATCCATTGGGCTAGCCCATTTAATTGGGCTAAAGTGATGAGCCCACTTCATTAAGCCCAAGATGTCATCTTCCTAGTGACCCAGTTTGGTGTCACGTGTCAAATGACGTGCCGCGCCAAGTCAAGCGGAGGAGCCAATAGGATCATGCCACGTGTCAAAATGACAAGGCATGTCCAGTCACACTACAAGGCCAATGAAATCGCGCCACGTGTGCAAGTAACTTGTTCTGGCCAATCAAATACAGTCATGTCACACTTGAATTTGATTGGTCGGAAAGAGTTTGTTCTTATCACAGCTCTTCCCTTCCACAACTATAAATAGGGGTCTTCATAACTCAGAAAAGACACCAGAATTTATAACAAGAAGCAAGAAAGAGCTCGTGGATCAAACGCTGCAAATTCCTCCACAAGTTTCAGGCTTCAAGTTCAAGAACGAAGAACAAATCAAGTTCAAGTTTAAGAACGAAGAACAAATCAAGGTCAAATTCAAGCAATCAAGCTCAAGCTCATGAACAAGATCATCGTTCGTGGCAACAAACATAGATTCAAGATCAAGCTCAAAGGCCGCCCTTGAATTTATTTACTATTGAAAAGTAGAATCAGAGGATTCATAGAGATTGTAACACTCAAATATTCGAAATAAAATACTACAATTGTTGCGATATTTTTCGGTCTTGATTTTATTTTCTCGACCCAATTTATTGTCTACACAGCTATCAAAGGAGTTGCTATTGATGCATATTTTTGAATAGTCTTTTTAAACAGAATATGCAGTATCAATGATACACTTCAAAAAAGTTCTAGTAAATTCACAGGTTCTTGTCTTTCACCAGAAATATCAGATTGTCTACATATTCAACATTCCTTAGTTTATTAATGAAGAAATTATATTAGTCAGACATTTGATAAATTTGACTTTTAGAAAATAGAATTCATAACATTCAAATCCGAAACTACTGATCATGTAATCTACAGGTGTATTTGAAGAGAAGATAATTGAAACTTACCTTGATGAGAGCAAACCCTTTTTTGTTAGTTTGGAAATAAATAAATAAAAACTTTTTAGTATACAAAAGGAATTATAACATAAAAAATAGAAGAAGAAAATATGAAAAAAAAAATTAGAAGATAAATAAGGACACAAACGTCTGAAATTTTTCTTCACTTAATAATTCTAAACTGCAGAAAATATTAAATGAAACAACATCATGTAATAGCCATAGAAACCTATCATAGGAATGGCTAGTCGACACCTTGAAAAGCTGCTCCACCTCCCTAGATAATAATTCTTCACAGAAATAGTTGTCCCAGTGTTGTTACTTGAACGCAGCATTCAGTAATACAAGATTTATAAGGATCATTGATCACACCCAACTCTTGTCCTAAAAAGATAAGCGGTCGCTGCAAATATAATTCGGTCTAAAAGTCCGGAGTCGAATCCCACAGAGAACTAAGGCTTAGATATATCTGTTTAATATCATTAAAAAGACAAGTTTGAACAATTTTCTAAATTATAAATATTGAGATTTATATTTCTAACTAATTAACTAGAAAATACTAGAAAGCGGTAAAATTATCAACTAACGAGACAAAGGGTTGGAGACTAAATTAAAGAGGGTTATGATTTCCCCCAATTGTCGGAATCCTTCTAGCTATATTCCCTACAATTTCGCCAATGTATTATCTACTGATCGTGAGCACTTTAGGTGCCGTAATTCTCTCTCGAGCAACTACAATAATTTACTAGACATATTCTCTCGAACTATGCTAGTTGGCTTTATCTAACTGCTCATTATGACCACGTCAAGGCTTTGTTATTTCTAAACTTACCTTTAAACCCGCTGTATTGATTTCTCACATACGTTAGGAGTGACGTTGTTCACAATCACCTAAATATGTATCCTTTCTCAAGCAACACATAATAAATAGGCACAGTCAATCGATGGTCATTCAATCAACAACAATAAACACGTAGTTGAACAAGTAGAGAAATCCAACGGCTCAATTATATAAAAACATAACAAGAATTTATCCTACAAAAGGTTCTATCAAAACCCTAGATAACAATTTAGCTATTCATAATAGTATGTAAAAGTACAATACTAAAATTCATAACCAACAATGAAAAGTAGGAAGAGGAAAGAAAAACTCGTTGAAGAATTCCCCGCCTTACTCCTATTGTGTTCTTGACTCCGTAGGTCGAATCCTCGGTCTCCTTAGCCTCCTTAGGTCTAATTTTTATGTCAAAAGTGTGTCCCACCCTTAAAAATACCATTTTTCCATGTATATATACCAAGTAGGGTCGGACCCAAACAATTATACCTTCTCCTACGCGAAAAGGGACCATATTTCACGTCTGGACTACCGCGGTCGCGGTCAACCGCGGTATATGGCAGGTATACTGCCTCAGCCCGCCTCAGCTCCGCGGTTTCGACCGCGCTTTTCACCCTGTTCCATTTAGAATTTGAAAAAACGTAAAACATGAAAGTTTTATCCCTTTGAGTTAGCTTTCCAACCATATATTGTGGAGCCCAAATGGAGTTCTGAGAAAAGAGTTATGTGCATTTTAATAGATAGTACACAATATACCTACTCGAGTCTTCGTTTTGTTGCTTTATCATCCGTTGATCCCCGAATACGATCCCGGATTAATTTTTTGGGCTTTTACTCAGACTTCAAAGCTCAAAATCACTTGAATTCATTCAATAACATCTATATAGCTCGAAATCACTCATACAAGGCATAAAACACACTGTTAGTGCAAAACACTAGCGATTAAAGCGCAAACTCAACTAAAGTGCAGTAAATTAGAGTGTAATAATCGACTAAAATACGCAATTATAGCCTATCATCAACACCCCACACTTAAACCATTGCTCGTCCTCGAGCAATCAAAAATTTACCTTTATATAGACACGACCTTCTTAAACAATTTTCCTAACTCATCACTCCAAGAATATTTAAAATAGACTAAGCACAAAAGCGTAACATCTTCACCTCAAGATTTGACTCACAAGTACCACGCATTATTCACAACTCACCTACTTACTCTAACATAGAGGTCACTGACATTACCTTTCCTCCATGAATCAAGTGCCCTCACACAACAAAAGAGAGTAGTTCCACATATTAAAATTTAAGAACACTTAGGAACTCAAGATAGAAAGAATTCACTCACTCTCAGAAATAATATTCATATGCCACAAAAGATGCACCATAAGCTTGCCCGTAGTGTATTACTCCACTAATAAAGCTCATCAATCTAAGATCAATTAGGATTTTTTTTGATTATAATGTAGGCTACGGGACGGGTAGGATACATTTATATATAAGAGTGACTACACCTCCCTAAGAATTTTAATACATATACTTTAACATTCAAACACAATACTTATGTCAAACCAAAACTCCACCTTCACATCAATGTATATTACCCCATTCTTTTTTAAGCGCACTTTCATCAAGAGCCATCACTTATCAAGGAATTTTTTTTCACAACAATCCAACTACTTTTTTTTTAATTCAAGTGGCTCTTACTTTTTCAAAACAGTGCACCTTTCTCCTTATTTAATTTGTTCCACTCAAAAGCCAAACCAACCACCCCACACTTTAACCTTTACAAAGTTCATTAACAATTCAAGTGCTAATGAGAGGTTACAATGGTTCAAATAGATAGTTAATTCGAACAAATGGGTAAGGCTTGTAATGTGGTTGCCAAAGAAACAAGATTACAGGCTCAAAGGGGTTAACTACGATACATAACAATTAGGCGGATAAAATATACATATCTGGCTCAACAAAGAAACGCCTATATCACTTCCAAGACTGAACAAAACCACTATTTCGCTTTGCAAACACACGGGGCAAGTTCTAGGTATCAAATGCAATGCACAGAATATAACAAATCCTTACACACACATGGCACATAACTCACTCAGGATTGGTTTCATCAAGACACTCTAGTCAAAGCAGTTAAGAAAGGTTAAGATCATACAATTTAAGGTACTTATACAACAGTCAAAAACTGAGCTTAAGCGTCACAACCAAAGTACTCACTATTCTCAAGGTATAACAAAGTCAAGATATATTGCTTCATTTCAAAACACAACACAATGGTCCTATTCCTAAAAAAACTAACTACACCCGATTCAAATAAAACCCTTGAAAAAGAACCGTAGTTTAAAGAAAAACCAAAGGGTAATTGCTACACTACCTAACAAAAGAAAATCTTTTTGTGTTTTTTTTCTTTAGACTTAAATCCCTCAAGAAAATTGTCTAATAGATCCATCGTCGGGAAAAGTCTAATCCCTTTTTTTTCGTTTTTTCTAAAAAAAATTATTCAATTAAACTAACACAACTAAAATAGCATAGAAAGTCACTCAGACAATCTCCTCACCCCACACTTAAAATTATGCATTGTCCCCAACGCACACCATACTGATAAGAGGGTAAAAGAAACTCCCTGGTAGGCCAAAGGCCGAAGCACTAGCAGCTCATGTGGTACTCAGATTTCTCCCAAGTTTGGTCCTTCGTGCGGGTACCTCACACTTAGTTCCAACCATTTGGTTTGTTATTGCATCCTTCCAATACCTTTACTTTCCATGCTCCTAGAAAATAAAAAATTGACACTACAAAAATAATACAATTAAAAAAAATTAAATGAAAGTAATAAAGTTGGATTGTCTCCCAACAAGCGCTTGATTTAACGTCGCCGCACGACGCAAATCACTTTTTGCCTCCACCTCGAGCTTATGAATTGAACCCCCAATTTGGCATCAAGTTTTCGGCTATGTTCCAGGGGTGGAGGAACAAATCTAATTGGCCCAAGCAACCATTGTACAATTCTACACTTCTTGGCTTTTAGATGAGGTATGTAGTCCTGACTTTCTGGCAAGAAGAATTCCAGACTGTAGGCACCTTGTTCCTCATTCCTTGACTCCTCAATCGGCTCGGATGACTCTATTTCCATATCATCATCCAAGCCCAATGTGGAAAAATGTTTGGAGTGAGGACCAATGCGCTCAAACACATGAACTTTAGGACTTTCAACATCCTCAACATCAATAATACTAGAATCAACAAAATTTGTATCCTCAAAGTCCTTGGTTGACTCTAGTCTCACTTCTTCAACATCGACATCCTCAAATTGTAGTTGGCTAGGTTGTTGATGTTCTACTCTGAACTCCTTATTTAACACCTCAAATTCATGCTCTTCTTGGCTACTATCCCCAATATTGGCTTGTTGAGCATTAACAACTCCAACAACTTGACTCAATTGAGCTTCCAAATTGCGAATAGTTGCCTCCTGCCTCTCTATCTGCAGTTGTTTCTCATTATTTTATGCCAAAAGGCACTTTAACATATCCTTGATCTCCTTCAGGCCAGCATCTTCAGGTTCTTTGTTCCTGTTAACTTCACAAGAAAAGGTAGAACCATCATAATAAGGGTTTGGGGAAAGATAAGAAATATAAGTACAACCATAAAAGTGACCATTTTTACCACCACACACATCACACACATTCCACAAATAAGATTGAGTTGGTGCACATAACTCGCTCTCAGGAACATTTTGAAAATTTTGCCACAGGTGGTTTCCTTCACAATATGTATGGAGATCAATAGTAGAATTATCTACACCTAAATTCCCATAATTCCAAGATGTCATGTTTCTCAAATCAATAGCTATAAAAAAATACAAAAAAAACAAAACAAAAGAAAAGTTCAAACTCGAAACCTAGCAATATGTACAGTTACAACTACACCGTTAGTTCCCCAGCAACGGTGCCAAAATTTGATCACGCCCAACTCTAGTCCTAAAAAGGATAAGCGGTCGCTGCAAATATAATTCTGTCTAAAAGTCCGAAGTCGAATCCCATAAAGAACTAAGGCTTAGCTATATTTGTTTAATATCACTAAAAAGACAAGTTTGAACAATTTTCTAAATTATAAAGATTGAGATTTATATTTCTAACTAATTAACTAGCAAATACTAGAAAACGGTAAAATTATCAACTAACGAGACAAAGAGTTGGAGACTAGATTAAAGAGGTCTAGAGTTATGATTTCCCCAATTGTCAGAATCCTTCTAGCTATATTCACTACAATTTCGCTAATGTATTATCTACTGATCGTGAGCACTTTAGGTACCGTAATTCTCTCTCGAGCAACTACAACAATTTACTAGACATATTCTCTCGAACTACGCTAGTTGGATTTATCTAACTGCTCATTATGACCACGTCAAGGCTTTGTTATTTCTAAACCTACCTTTAAACCCACTGTATTGATTTCTCACATACGTTAGGAGTGACGTTGTTCAATAATCACCTAAATATGTATCCTTTCTCAAGCAACACATAATAAATAGGCACAGTCAATCGATGACCATTCAATCAACAACAATAAACACGTAGTTGAACAAGTAGAGAAATCCTACGGCTCAATTATATAAAAACATAACAAGAATTTATCCTACAAAAGGTTCTATCAAAACCCAAGATAACAATTTAGCTATTCATAATAGTATGTAAAAGTACAATACTAAAAATCATAACCAACAATGAAAAATAGGAAGAGGAAGGAAAAACTCGTTGAAGAATTTCCCGCCTTGCTCCTATTGTGTTCTTGACTCCTTAGGTCGAATCCTCGGTCTCCTTAGCCTCTTTAGGTCTAATTTTTATGTCAAAAGTGTGTCCCACCCTTAAAAATACCGTTTTTCCATGTATATATACCAAGTAGGGTCGGGCCCAAATAATTATACCTTCTCCTATGCGAAAAAGGACAATATTTCACGTCTGGACTGCCGCGGCCGCGGTCAAAACGCGGTCAACCGCCGTATATGGCAGGTATATTGCCTCAGCCCGCCTCAGCTCCGCGGTCTCAGTTTCGACCGCGCTTTTCACCCTGTTCCGTTTGGAATTTGAAAAAACGTAAAACATGAAGTTGTAGCCCTTTGAGTTAGCTTTCCAACCATATATTGTGGAGCCCAAATGGAGTTCTGAGCAAAAAGTGATGTGCATTTTACTAGACAGTACGCAATATGCCTACTCGAGTCTTCGTTTTGTTGCTTTATCATCCGTTGATCCCCGAATACGATCCCGACTTAATTTCTTGGGCTTTTACTCAGACTTCAAATCTCCAAATCCCTTGAATTCATTCCATAACATCTATATAGCTCGAAATCACTCCTACAAGGCATAAAACACACCGTTAGTGCAAAACACTAGCGATTAAAGCGCAAACTCAACTAAAATACAGTAAATTAGAGTGTAATAATCGACTAAAATACACAATTATAGCCTATCATCAATCGTATTTTAGTCGAAGGATCAATGTAGTGTGAGTTACAAAAAGGCATTTAATGTGATGTATCGTTTTAACTTTCATATTAGTAAGTGGTGAGTTTTTTCAGTTATCAGATTATAGTGAATTAATTTATTACTTTTAAATGGATGAAAAACATAGATTATTTAATTGGAAAAATAAGAGAAATGACCAAAAAAAAGAGAAAATAGATAAATAGGAAGCTTGGCAAAAAAGATGTGCCAACTCGTCTCCCATTGTCTCAACTTTATAATTCTGGTCTCGCTTAATACAATGAAAAATTTAATTCTGGAAAAACGCGAAAAATAATTACTACTGATCAATCAAAGACAAAATCATTAATATTTCAATAAGAAAATAACTTATTTTTCAAGAAAAGTTTCAAATATACGCTCCTGCCCCTCGGATAGGGTAACGTGTGTACATATTAGCCTCCCCAGTTTTTGTTGTTGTTTCAAATACACCCTCCGACTTCCATCCACCGACGGCTTGAATAAATTCCGAACAAAATCCAAGTCCACAGCCAAAGCCACCATGAAACTCAGAATCAGATGCTTCGAAACCAAAGAAACCCTAAAAATCGACATACCGTCTTCTTCTTGCACTCTTCATGAACTGAAACAACGCATCTCTCAGTCAATTCCATCTTCATCTTCATCGAATTCCATTCATCTTTCTCTCAACGGAAAGGACGACCTTTCACCCTCTGAAGAGACGCTTCAATCCTTTGGTATTACCTCCGGTGACCTTATCTTCTTCACTTTCAAGCCAAATGGGTTTTCAGTTTCAACTAAAACCCATATCCCCAAATCTCAACCCATCAAATTGGACACTCAAATTATCCAAAAACCTGAAACAATGAAAAAATTGGACACCCAAATTATCCAGGAATCTGAGACGAAACCCGTAAATTCGATACTTGAGGGAGAGGAAGCGGAAGAGTTTATGGAGGTCGATTACAGTGACATGTCAGTTGATGTGAATATGACGAAGTCGTTTCCTGTACCTGGATTTTTGAGGAAAGTGTTCACGGATGAGCTGAGCGATGACGGCGGCCGTGACCATAAGCTGTTGGTGGTTGCGCTTCACGCTGTTTTTGTAGAATCTGGGTTTGTTCTCCTTGACCCTGTTTCCTTTACTCAACTTAGTGGATCCCAGTTTTGGAAATGTTATTGGCCTTCGGGTGCTTCACCTTCTCGAATGACTCTGTTTTACACCCTGCCTGAGGCGGCTATTCATCATAGGGTTGAATTGAAGTTTCATTGTTTAGGGAAGTTTTTTATTGCTCACGGGTCATTGTCTGGTGGTGTTTCCACACGTAGAGTTACATTGAATGAGGATCAGTTGGTTCCGTTCTTGAATGTTGTGTGGGCTAACTGTGGATTACATGAGGAAGTAAATAATGGGGCTTTTGGGACTTGTCCGGAGAGGGAAGTGTTTCAGTTTTGGAGGAACGTGAAGGATGGGCTTGTGTTGCCATTGCTGATTGATTTGTGTGACAAGTCTGGTTTGGAGCTTCCACCGTGCTTTATGCGACTTCCCACTGACCTTAAGTTGAAGATTTTGGAGTTGCTACCCGGTGTTGAGATAGCCAAAGTGAGTTGTCTGAGCTCTGAATTGCGATATTTGGCTTTGAGTGATGATCTGTGGAAGAAGAAGTATGTGGAGCAGTTTGGTGATGCCAACACATCGGGAGGAGGGGACGAGGGACATTGGAAAGACAAGTTTGTCAAGTCTTGGGAGAGTAGGAAGAGAAGGAAGATGATAAGCAGAAGAAGAGTGGTTGATCCCCTGAGATTTTTAGGGGGTCCTAATCCATTCCCAGGACCTTGGAGGCCACATATAATTGGTGGAGATTATGATCTATTGCCTCCACAGTTTGATAATACCGGTAATCCTTTTGGTCGGGCCCCACCTTCTAGATCGCTCTGTCCATTGCCAACCCATGTACCTCGTTGTCATCTTGGAGGACATAGGAGCAACTTCACTTGATTATGGCCGCTATCGTCTGGAGTTTTAAGCAGAAAGCTGTATAGTTTGTGTCTGTTATAAGTAGTGTTATAGGTTCTAATTACAAGGTTTTGTTAATCTGGTACATCAGGGAGCTATCTGTTTATGTTTCTTTTGGAACTTTTGTCTTTTTGGTGTTTGATGAATGACTATTAGGCAGCTCTGTTAGTTCTATTTCTTTTTTCTTTTTGTGGGAAACGTGAATGTAATCTGCTGGCTAGCTCATGTATTAAATAAATTTTCATTGCAATGAATCGGGCAAATTCGTTTGATATTTTTTTTGGTTTGTGTTTTGGCTTTGAATTTGCTTCCAAGCACCTATTGCTGGCTGATAGTTGTGTACAAGATTAGTAGCGGTAGTTCCTGAGGTGGTTCTGACTAAGAAAGAGTGGAGTTTTGATCATGGGCCATATTCCACCCTGGAATATTTCTGTTGGGGAATAGCCGAATAGGTGTCTTTTCTGTAAGCTTTTTTGTGCTTTGCTCAAGTAAATGATACCTGAAGATTTATGCATGTAACAAGTTGTTCAAAAGGTTTTTAGTCAAGATTATGTCAAGCTGGTACTACATGGAGCACTCTTTTCAAGGTTTTTTTTTTTTTTTTTTTTGAACTCTTCTCTTCTAGGTGTTTGGACCTGTAACTCACAGGTATGTTCATTATGTGTCCTGTTTCTGTTTTGTGGAACATGTTAAACTGAATATGCTTGCTCTGGTGCAGTGAGTTGGATTATTTTTCTGTCCTCTTCTTTGGTTTGTGTTTTGGGACTTTTGGCCTTTGAATATGCTTTCAAGCTCCTTGCTGCTATAGTTGGTACTCATAAAACTGAGATAGTTAAAGGTAGAGACGGGTGCCTGGATCTACCCCACAAATGGTGGGAATTTGGTGAGGATGGAGAAGTTCAGTAGCTTTCTTTTCCGAAATTATTTCTTAAATGTTCTTTTCATTATGTACATATTCTTCTAGGGGGTAGTTCCCTCTCCCCCCCCCCCCCCCGCCCAAAACACACACACACCCCAAAAGAAAAATGAAAACAAGCACTTGGTAATAATATTATTTGGAAATTGACCTGTTGCGGCAAAGTCATTTGAGTCTTCTTGTCTTTGGTTTAGATATTATCTAAGCAGATGTTCTGGTGGCATTATTTTGCTCGGGAATAGCTGCTCATACATCTACTTCTTTTTAACTTGACCAGTCCAAAAACTTATGTGGAGTGAAGCAACAGAAGTTAGCTATAGGCCATGGACAGTGACAAACAAATGAATCTTTATCAGCTCACAGCTCTTTAACTTCAATTTTAATGTCTTACAATTTTCTTTTTGCTTTTCTTAAGGTTGAAAGTTAAGGTGTCACATATACAATGGCTGAGCAAGACCTGAAGTGCATCTGATTTGGGGTGCAATTCTGGTAATAGTAGGCGCACATGCAGTTTCTTCCTTTCTAGCTTACACCTTAGTATTTTCCATATTAAAGTCAGTGGAGTTGTTCTTCAGGTCCTTCTACCTTTTGCTCATATTTGCACTTCACAGGTGTCTTATTTACAATATGGCTGATATCGGAGAGCCGGAGAGGTAGGGCCATTATCCAGGGAAGGAGCCATCGTAGTGAAATACAGCAAATAAAATTTCTGAAATGCATCTGTGATTAGATTTTACTATTTCTCTTTATCTGGTTGTTAAGTATTGACTCTTTTTTTCACATCATGCTCCCTTAATGGTTGATCTCTTGGAACTATTAGCAAATGGCTGCTCTTTGAGGACAATTAGCACTATAGGGAGGTTTGAATTTGATTAATCTTTGCTGGACCTTTTTGGAAGCATGTTCTCATCTGGGTGCGAACATTGTTTATGAACAAAAGGACATTTGTATAATAATTTAATATCAAGCTGAATCTACAACAACAACAACAACCCAGTATAATCCCACACGTGGGGTCTGTGGAGGGTAATATGTACGCAGACCTTACCCCTACCCCGAAGGGTAGAGAGGCTGTTTCCAGGAGACCCTCGACTCAAAAAGCAACAGAAGCCGATATATTAGTACCATAAAAATGCATAATAAAATAACAGCAATACAATAATAGCAATACAATAGATATGAAATACAGAATACGACATACGAAAAAGATGACCGGTATAGTAAGACTAGCAGGTAAAGCCCTGCATCAATAGATGACCAATGACATTCTTAGTCTAACTCCTAACTGGCTAGTCTCACTCTATTGTGATGTAGAAATATTTACAACTCTCCCCCAACCTACAACTTTAATACTCGACCTCCATAATTCCCTGTTAAGGGCCATGTCCTCAGTAATCCGAAGTCGCGCCATGTCCTGTCTGATCACCTCTCCCCAATACTTCTTAGGTCGTCCTCTACCTCTCCGCGTGTCCACTACAGCCAGTCGCTCACACCTCCTCACCGGTGCATCAGTGCTCCTCCTCTGAATGTGCCCGAACCATCTGAGTCTTGCTTCCCGCATCTTGTCCTCTATGGGGGCCACGCCCACCTTCTCTCGAATATCTTCATTCCTAATCTTATCCATTCTTGTATTCCCGCACATCCACCTCAACATCCTCATCTCCGCTACTTTCATCTTCTGGATGTGTGAGTTCTTTACCGGCCAACACTCAGTTCCATATAACATGGCAGGCCTAACCACTGCTCTATAAAACTTACCTTTTAGTAACGGTGGCACTTTTTTATCACACAAGACTCCCGACGCTAACCTCCACTTCATCTACCCCACCCCTATACGGTGTGTGACATCCTCGTCAATCTCCCCGATCCCCTAAATAACCGATCCAAGGTACTTGAAACTACCCCTTTTGGGAATGACTTGAGAGTCAAGCCTCACTTCAACTCCCGCTTCCGTCGGCTCAACTCCAAATTTGCACTCGAGGTATTCCGTCTTCGTCCTGCTCAACTTGAAACCTTTAGACTCAAGAGCATGTCTCCAAATCTCTAGCCTCTCGTTGACGCCGCCTCGTGTCTCGTCAATTAGAATAATGTCATCAGCAAATAGCATGCACCATGGCACCTCCCCTTGAATATGATGAGTAAGTGCATCCATCACCAGGGCAAATAGGAATGGGCTGAGCGCAGACCCTTGGTGCAACCCCGTAATAACTGGAAAATGTTCAGAGTCGCCTCCTACTGTCCTAACCCGAGTCTTAGCTCCATCATACATGTCTTTAATCACCCTAATATAGTCAATCGGGACCCCTTTATCCTCTAAGCAGCTCCATAAGACCTCCCTAGGAACCTTATCGTACGCTTTCTCCAAATCAATAAACACCATGTGAAGATCCTTCTTCCTATCCCTGTACTGTTCCACCATCCTCCTAATAAGGTGGATAGCTTCTGTGGTAGATCGTCCCGGCATGAACCCGAACTGGTTGTCTGAAATAGACACCGTCCTTCGCACTCTCATTTCTACCACTCTCTCCCAAACTTTCATGGTATGACTTAGTAATTTGATGCCCCTATAGTTGTTACAGCTCTGGACATCACCTTTGTTCTTATACAACGGGATCATTGTACTCCACCTCCACTCTTCAGGCATCCTATTAGTCTTGAATATAACACTAAACAATGCAGTAAGCCATTCCAAGCCTTCTCTACCCACACACCTCCACAGTTCAACCGGAATTTCGTCTGGCCCGGTAGCTCTGCCCCCTCTCATCTTACGCATTGCCTCCATGACTTCATCGATCTCGATGTCCCTACAATTACCTAATTCATGGTGACTGTCGGCATTCCTCAATTCCCCAGGTCTAATATCTTGATCTCCTTCTTCACTTAGAAGTTTATGAAAGTAGGTCTGCCACTTCCTCTTAATCTGGTCATCTCCCATCAGAACTTTGCCGTCGTCATCTTTTATGCACCTCACCTGGTCTAAGTCTCGAGTTATCCTCTCTCTCGCCTTAGCGAGTCGGAATAACTTCTTCTCCCCTCCTTTGTTCCTTAGTTCCTCATACAGACGAGCAAAAGCTGTCGTCTTAGCCTCCGTCACTGCCATCTTTGCCTCCTTCCTAGCTACCTTATACCTCTGACTGTTCTCTCTCTTCTCCTCCTCGTTAGTGCTCTCTACTAACCGCAGGTAAGCCGCTTTCTTCGCTTCCACTTTACCTTGGACAACTGCATTCCACCACCAATCTCCTTTATGACCACTATTGCGGCCCGTAGATATCCCTAATACCTCTCTCGCCGCATTTCTTATACAGTCCGCCGTCGTCGACCACATTGTGTTTGCGTCCCCACCACTTCTCCAAGCTCCCATTGCCGATAACCTTCCTTCCAACTCCTTAGCTTTATCCTTAGTTAAGGCGCCTCACCTAATCCTAGGGCGTCCTTGTACTGACCTCTTCTTCCTCCTTATCCTAATACAAATGTCCATCACCAAAAGCATATGTTGTGTTGAGAGGGTCTCACCGGGGATAACCTTGCAGTCCTCGCACAACCTTCTGTCGCATCTCCTGAGGAGGAGATAGTCAATCTGAGTCTTCGCCACCGAACTTTGGTAAGTAACCAAATGTTCATCCCGCTTCGTAACTCGAGTTCGCAATGACTAGATCGAAAGCCTTGGAAAAGTCCAACAGCGCAATGCCCCCTCCGTTCCGCTCTCCGTAACCAAAGCCGCCATGCACCTCAGTGTACCCACTTGCAGATGACCCAATATGACCATTGAAATCTCCTCCTATGAATAACCTCTCAGAAGGCGGTATACTACGAACAATCTCATCCAACCCCTCCCAAAAGCACCTCTTAATATCCTCATCTAAGCCTGCTTGCGGTGCGTACGCGCTAACGACATTTAAAGTACCCTCACCTACCACCAACTTAATAGTCATTAGTCTATCATTCACCCGCCTGACCTCTACCACGGACTCTCTAAGATGACTATCTACCAGGATACCCACTCCATTCTTACCCCTCAGGATACCAGAGTACCACAACTTATACCCATCCACGTTTTTCGCCCTCGATCCGACCCACCTAGTCTCCTGGACACACGCTACATTAATCTTCCTCTTCTGCAGGATTTTCGCCAACTCTATGGATTTACTAGTTAGTGAACCTATGTTCCATGATCCGATTCTCAACCTATAGGCTCCCTTGCCCCCTCTACCTCCCCTGCTACCCGACCCACCCCCTAACCCCAGCCCCCCACTCTGCCCCACCTGAGGACATGCCCTTATTCTATCATCCCAGACTGCAACCACTACACCTACAACTATCTAGAGAAGACTCTCTAGTGCACAACGTACGCAAATCAAACAAGAAGGAAACCAGTGGTAACTAGTATCCTAGTTGAAAGGTTTAACTATTGCGAAGTAAAGTAACAGTAATTTAGCTAACACCAAAAGGGAAACAGTAAAACAGGAGGTACCAACTCCTGATAACAAAACCTGTGGCTGATTTGTTGTACTCGATGCAGTTGTGCGCTCACGCACCACTTCCTACCGCCATTTGCTGACACTCGCCCAGGTTTCTCTCCTTTGCCAGTGCTCGTGCGCCCAACTTGTCTCCAATACTCCGAGAATTCCTGAAAACACAGAAAATACCACGACCCAAAAACCAGCAGGAGCTATGACCGCTACCACTGGTATAGCCCCAACAATATAGAATGTACCAAGCGGAGAAGAAGACAAAAAAAATATTGAAGAAAATGATGACGTGAAGCAAGACAGAACAAGTGCCCTTCTCAACTGAAAATTCAACTATATAGAGTCTTGATAGACCAACTCAAATCAAATCTTTGGGTCCCTAAAAACCTTTGGGTTAGCTAAAAACAATATTGAAGGAAAATACAAAGTATGAAATTAAAACCAAAAAGTATGAAATTATTGCTAAATATCAGAAAGTGGGTTAAAATGGAAGAAAAAATAATCAAAAGGATGAATACAGAAAAATGGAGATCAGGCAGAAACTTACCAAAATAAGTTTAATATTCAAAATGGATCAATGCCTTTATATTTCTACTATCATCGAAAGCGACAAAGGAAGATCAGGAATGGGTACCACTTTGTATAATTTAATATTTGAAATTTACAAATCTCGGTGATAGAGAAAGTGTAAAGAAAGAACCCGTACAAACAGAGTGAGAATGCGAAACTCTGAAAAGTATGTCAGAGAGACGCCGGAAGTTGGAGAACACGCGCGGCGGAGAGCGACAGTGGGGTTTAACAAAGAGAGGCAGTGAAAAACAGGTTGAAGATACTAGATTTAGATCTAGATCAATAAAAGATGCAGAAATATAACATCACCAATTAAAACTTTTAGATCAAATTAAAGGCCAAAACATAGCGCTCAACAAAAACATCGAGAATAAATGAAAGCAAGCAAATTCTGCAATTTCCAACCGACCGGATCAATTTTATTTAACAAAAACAGAGATTAGACAAATTCACAAAAAAATCAGATCCGTGCTCAGATCAGATCGAAACTAACAGATCTAAAACAAATAATCCGGTATACAATATACAACACACAAAGAAACAGTAAAGGAAAACAAAAAAAAAACGAAATAAAATGAGGTGTTAAAGTAGAGTGGTATGAGGAGGTGTTAAGCCTTAACCGCTCAAGAGTTGAACTCTTTACCTATTAAGGTGACCCACAAAATCCACCAAAATGAGCTGATATTCAATTGTATGTTGCCGGACTGGAAAGAATAGACTACAACAATTGGTGGTTTCTCAGCAACAGTAAAGCACTTGAAGTTCTTAACTAAAAATTGGATTTTCTTTTTTAGATTAAGATATCATCAGATTAGAAAGTTTAAGAAGGAATGCATTAATCATTTTTGCTTCTTTTATCAAGCTGAATCTACAATTGGTTCAAAATTAAGTTGATCACTTCACTAATGATAGAGTTCAAGATGGCTTCCCCTACCTTAATTCCAATATGACTAGTTTGCAGGTCTAAGTGTCTGGTTTCCTTTATCATATCGGAGTAATTCAGCTATTATATCAGTGCCATCAGTGGGAGCAATTCCCCACGAATTGATTTTGCCTAGGTTTATTTTGAGTGTCAGAGATTCAATCATATCTCTGATGTTGTTCTTTCTGGGGCTTCGTGTTTGCTCAACTTTGCAGTAAAACGGGAGTTGCTTCCGTTACTTTAGAACTTCCTGAACTGTATAAATGTGCTTCGACTCTCCTACGCAAGCCCCTTCCTGTTTCATGTTGACTGGGTGCAAAAGCCTTTCTGGGTATACTTGATTTTTGCTTTTTAACCCCCCCACCCCCACCCCCAGGATCTCCCCATTTTGCTTCCATGGTGACTCAAACCTGCAACCTTTGGGTTGGAGGTGGTGGGTGTGTTTCACTTATGTCAATTCTACATCTTGATATGTTTGTTCTATGTTCAAATTGCCACTCTATTTGAAATCCGAAAGGTTGAACCAGAAAGGGAACAACAGTAAGTTGAATTTGAAAACTAGTTAGTACAACAAGGAAGAGGACATAAACCTTACCTTCGAAATGGACCTAAAAAGAAATTAAGCAAAAAGAAATTAAAAACAACTGGTGTATAAAGGATAAATCCTATCTCCATAAAAAGTTTAAGGGGAAAGGGTCAAATATATTCCTCTACTATGAGAAAAGATAAGTTTACTCTCAGTTATACTTTTTGTCTAAACATATCCTTATGGTTGTACAATTGGCTCAAATATATCCCTCATCCGTTAAGATTGTCCAAGGTGAACACCTAACCCCACATGGCACTGGAATTTTGGCCACATGGCATGCCACTTTATTGCCGCCAACCCATTTTACCCCTCTCCTTCACTTCTTCTTCCACCACTAAGACCTCCTACCCCTTCATCACTAGTACCGCCATTAACACCATAACCACCACTATTTCTATCTTTCTCTCTAAAACTCCGCAAGTCTTCTTTATTTTCCTAATATCATATTTCTTATAGAGAGTTAGCAAGGGCAGCAATTCAAATTTAACCTCACTTCATTTTGTGATTAGGACACAGAAGTTTGGCTATTTGTAAGCATTCCCAAGCCACTTAAAAATTTTCAAACAATTGTAAGTCTGAGATGAAAATATTTAGTTGTCTTAAATTGTTGTTTAATTAATTGAGAGTGATGCCTTGGTGGATGTTATTTGCAGATGACATAGTTCTGATGATGAGACGCGTGGTGGTATTAACGAGAGGCTGGAGGTAAGGAGACATACCCTTGAATCTAAAGGTTTCAAGCAGATCAAGACCAAGGCCGAATACTTAGAGTGCAAGTTGAGCGGTGTTGCCAAGGAAGCAGACGAGGATGTGAGACTTGATACGCAAGTCATTCTCAGGAGAGAGAATTTTAAGTACCTTGGGTCTGTGATTCAGAGTGAATGTGATGGAGAGATTGATGAGGATGTCACACATCGTATCGGAGCAAGGCGGATGAAGTGGAGGCTCGCTTCCGGTGTCTTGTGCGATAAGAATGTGCCGTTGAGACTTAAAGGGAAGTTCTACAAGATAGTGGTTAGACCGACTATGTTGTATGAGGCAGAGTACTGGCCAGTTAAGAACTCCCATGTCCAGCAGATGAAAGTAACGGAGATGAGGATGTTGAGATGGATGTGAGAGCACACGAGGTTAGATAGAATTGGGAATGAAGTTATTAGGTACAAGGTGGGAGTGCTATTTACATCTCTTCTTTAGTTGAGGGCCTTCCGGAAACAACATCTCTGCCCTTCCAGGGTAGGGGTAAGGCTGCGTACATCCTACCCTTCCTAGACTCCACTTGTGAAAATATACTGGGATATTATTATTGTTGTAATTAATTAAGGGTGATGAATTGTGTCGTTATTCCTATAAGAATGACTAATAGCATCTATTGGCTTAAATCAATTTCCTTCAAGTTCTCAAATGTTATGTTACATAGCCCTTAATGCTCAAAACTGTCACGAGAACAGTATTTCCAAAATCACCTAAACGTTATATCCATGCTCCATCCACCATTTCCACTACAATTGAGAAAATGATCTAGAAATTTTCTGGCGCAAATAATTTCTTATAAAAAAGATTAACTAATTAGATCGTATGTCATCTTACGTACCCTAAAATGGGAAATAGTAATGATGCACTTGAATATAATCTTTTGATTCGTATTAGGGATGATCCTAGTAGTTTACCATTTTCCCTTGACTCTTAATATCATGTCCTCAAGAGCTTGGAAGTAATTTCTGGTTAGGCGTTTTTCTTGTGTGAAGCTTTGAGGGTGTTAGTGGAGGTGAAGATAGTGAAAATAGTGGTTTTGATGGTGGCACTAGTGGTAAAGGGGTAGGAGATGCTAGTGCCGTAAGAAGAAGTGAAGGAGATGGGTAAAATGGGTTGGGTATAGTGAGGTGGCATGATACGTGTCCAAAGTTTCAGTGTCACGTGGGATAGGGTGTCCACCTTGGACAATCTTAACCGAGAATGGGTATATTTGAGCCAATTGTATAATCGTAAGGGTATCTTTTGACCAAAAGTATAACGGAGGGTAAACTTGATCCGAGAGATATTTGACCCTTTGCCCTTTGCCCTTCGCCCATTGCCCAAAGCATCTACAATTACATTCCCTTCCCTAAAACATTGTGTTACTTGGGTTCCTCTTTCAATTACCTTCTTGTGAATCTTCTCCACACCTTTCTGCAGACTCCACGGTGGTTTATACTCTCTCATAGGTCTGTTCAATCCATATGGACGCCTCAATTTCATTGTTAATCTTTGTTCTTTGAACTATCATATATATTATTTTTGATCCTTGTAAGAATTAGCTCTCTAAACATAATAACTACCTCAGGTTGTTTTAAGAATTATTTTGACCTTGGATATATATTTAGGGAAAAGGTCTAAAATTGCCCCTCTACTATACTATATTGTTTACTTCTGTCATCTGTTATACTATTCGTCCAATCTAGCCCCTATCGCTAATAAACTTTTAAAAATTACCCCTAACTCTAACGGATCTACACCGTGGTAGCTGAACCGCTCCATTTTTTTCATATCAGTTGCCAAGTCACACGACCTAATGCCACCTCATCGTCCTCTTCCCCTACCATTTTCTCTTCTTCTCATTTCTTGTTAGTATTTCTTTTCTTCTCACCAAACACTCACGTAATGGAAACCACTACTGGCCGGTGACAAATGGCTAGAAACACACTTGAAATACAGATTTAGGCCATAAAACATCATATACGAGCGTAGGTGACTAAAACGCCATCGCTAGAAAATGTTTGCTTCGACAGAAAATACGGACGCCGGCCACCACTAGCCATGAAAAATGATTTATGGTAAAAACCAAGTCCAAAGCCAAAGCAAACATAGAGATCTGAGGATTTTCAGTGGGATGTCGAGAGGATCCATTTTCCAACTAAGTTCAAAAAGTTCCAGAACCTCATAAGTTTTTAGATCTAACAAATTGCAAAGGAGAAAGAGAAAATGACTAGAAAAAAAATGGAGTAGGGGGGTGAGGCAGTGGTATTTTGACGACTTTTTGGTCAAAATCTATAATGAATCTTTTCGGTTTTCATGGTGGTTGAAAAAATAAAGAGGGAAAATAGTGAGAGAGAGAGAGAGAGTAGAGGTAGACGATGGTGTTGGCCTTGTGATTTTTCCGGCAAGTGTCGCTGATTCCGTTTTCTAGGTTAGTAGAACGAGATTGTTGTTTGAATAGCGGAAGAAGAAGAAGAAGAAGAAGAAGAAGAAGAAGAAGAAGAAGCAGAAGAAGAGGAAGAGGAAGAGGAAGAGCAAGAGGGAGAGGAAAAAGAAAAAGAAGAGGAAGAGGAAGAAGAAGAGGAGGAAGAGGAAGAGGAGGAGGAGGAGGAGGAGGAGGAGAAAGAAGAGGAAGAGGAAGAAGAAGAGGAAGAAGGAGGGAGGGAGGTACAGTGGAGGTTAGTGCTCCCTCGAGAAATTTTCTAGTGACCTACCATTTTTGGCATTTTTGGTGTGCTATGAGAGAAGAGAAGAGAAGATAAAAGAAGAGAAGAGGGAAGAGATCGAGGTGAGAGAGTGGGGCTAGGGTCATGTCTTGTGGGTTATTTGGAGGTGGAGAGGTTTAAGGTTGGATAATTGCGCGACAATGGTAGGGAGGTGCTGGTGGCTTTAAGTGGTGGTGGAAGAAGAAATGGTAGGGGAAGAGGACGATGAGGTGGCATTGGGTCGTGTGACTTGGTAGTTGACATGGAAAAAATGGAGTGGGTCAGCTGCCACATATAAATCTGTTAGGGTTAGCGGCAATTTTTAAAAGTTTATTAACGGTAAGGGCTAGATTGGACGAGTAGTATAATGGGTGGCAGAAGTAAACAATATAGTATAGTAGAGGGGTAATTTTAGACTTTTTCCCTATATTATAACTCTTGAATATATTGCAGAATAGTTTTTCCAGCACTAAGGAGGAACATGGTCAATAATACTCCGTAGTAGCCACATGCTACTGAATAATCTTAAAGAGCTACTAATGGAGGCCTTCTCATTTCTGAAGTTGCTGCTACATCTGATATTTCTTAAGGGGAACTTGCCCCTTTCCTTTCCACCCTTTGTCTAATAATAATATGTGATTGACAATATTTCAATATTCTTAAAGGCTGCCCAAACATCCCTGGAATTTAGAATATTTTAATTTTAATTTTAAAATATTGAGTTAATCTAATTCAATTTAACTTCAAAGATTAGTCAACCAAAAACCATAAAGTACCATATAAATTTAAAGACATAAGTATTTTTTTATAGAACGGACTAATATAAAAATTAGTGCCAAATAAGCTGAATCGAAAGGTATACCAAGAATACATTTATAAGCAAAAGACAACTGATTGCTAGTGTCACACCTCCTTTTTCGCCTGCGCCGCCACAAAGGTGCGCAGAATGGAGTTTATTTCAATTAAAGGACAATCGAAACGGGATTTATTTCTTTATTTTAGAGTCGCCACTTGGGAGATTTATGGTGTCCCAAGTCACCGTTTGAATCCCGAATCGAGGAAAAGAATGACTCTGTTTAACAGTCTGCGCACCAGAAATCCGGATAAGGAATTCTGTTAACCCGGGAGAAGGTGTTAGGCATTCTCGAGTTCCGTGGTTCTAGCACGGTCGCTCAACTGTTATATTCGGCTTGATTATCTGATTTTATACAAATATGAACTTATGTGCAAATTTTAACTTTTTACCGCTTTTATCATTATTATTATTATTATTATTATTATTATTATTATTTTATCGAGAATTGCAACCTCGCGAAAATATATCTCGAACCACGTCACAGTCAATGTACCCGTGGTCGTCACACTTCGACTCCGTTGAGATTTGGATTTGGGTCACATAAATGTGCACCTGAGTATAGGAAAATAACATTATTAAATACGCGCCTAAAGACTAACGCGTTGTTATTATTTTTTGTAGGGCCATGAAATTTGCTAAACGGCCCGTCCCGGAATCTAAGTATTTTAAAACAAATAATTATTGAGGGCCCCGCAATTTTGTATTTATTTTTGGCGAAGCACGCCTCCTTTATTTTATGGATATCTTAAAATGACTACATTTCTATTAAATTCGTCTCTAAAATAAAAGAGAAAAAATCCTAATTAATTACATGCTTAAAAAAACGTAACATATTAAATGCTAGGTTAAGACAAATGTTCACGGAAAGGAATATTACTAAAAATTGAAATTATAAATACAATACGGAATCGTCAAATAATATATTCAAAAGAAACTAATTATCTCATAACCAGATTAAATTCGCATTGTTAGATGACTTGAACCGTTGAAATTAATTATTTATAACTATTGGAAATTAGAATCAATCTTAATTACTAATGCGTATTTCGAAAATTTGTTAAATTTAACATTAACTTGTCTTGTTTGAACTCAAATCATGCCATAATGCCTAATTCGCGAAATTAATTTAAATTCATGCTTTAACTAAATTTAGATACATGTTTACGATTAACTTAATGTTGACAATATTAAAACCTTCATAGCTAGTGAACTTAATCAGTTTTGCCAAGCCGATTCAATAAAGACCAACTTATGTTATTTTCCTCTTATTCCAATTATTAAACAATTTGACAGTAATGAGCATGCTTAAATATATACTACCTAATAATCAAGTTAAAGCAAAGTATTATCTTATACATCACTACAAGATGCCTAGTTATGCAAAGCGACAGAAATTTACAGAATAATAATACATGAAATAGACTAAATACAATTAGTAAAAGAAACAAAGAAAAAAAGCTAAATTAGAACTTCAAAGTTCCATTATTCATATGTATTCATGCTTTAACATTTCAGCTTACAATATGTCAAAGTTACAGTTGCGTACCTGGTATTGCCAATACAAGAAGAAGAACGTCAGCAAAGTAGTATGTAATACAGCAACAGCAACAATAACTAGCAATAACCAACAAACGGAACACCCAGTGACAGATTTGAAAACCAAATAAAATCCAGCAATAACCAGTGAAGTAGTAGCAAATAACCAATCAAACTCAAGGAACAAACCACATGAAAATCCAGAAACACCAACAATAATCAACGGGCAAAAACAAAGTGACCTTCTTTTTTAGATTGAAAGACCAGTTAATGTTTAACCCTTAATTCTCTCTTAATGTTCAGAAAATTCTTTCTTTTAAACTCTCTTCAAATTCGAATCCCCAAAAATCTTTTAATATTTTCGAATTTTTTCTCTCTATTTTCAGCTAATTCTCCTCCTCTATTTTCGGAATTGTCCCCTTTTCTTATTTTGTGTCCAGCTTCCTATTTATTTACAAACTTGAAGCATTTAAACTAAAATCCCACTATCTTCTATCCATCCTCTTTTATCTTCTCACTACTTAATGTTTTGTCCCCCACTATATTAAACAAATATATTAGTTCTCATTAACACATATCTTTCTCTTATTTAAATCACTTATTGTCCCACTACCGTATGTTTTGTCCCCCTCTATATTAAACAATGTATTAATTCTCCACCATTATGTCTTGTCCCCCACTACGTATTATTTTAATATTATTTAAATATTATTTAATACTTAGTGGACAGAGCACTCAAAATAAATAATTGTTCAGATTTTCAATTTCAAAAATATCCCTCTGAAGTTACTGAAATTACCATTTTACCCCTGGAAATACTACAATTTACCATTCTAACCCCGTCAGCTATAACCAATCCACCTAATCAATTCTAACCAAAATACAGCAGCTATAACCAATTCTTAATCAAATTTTATGAACAAACTTAAACTAAATGATGAACAACAAAGAAACAACTGAAATTATTTTGACTGAACAATATTTTTTAACAACAAACCTACTTTCAGATTCAACAACAATAACAAACAAGTATATTCAAATCATTGAGCTCAAATTCAAATTAAATTTAAACAAAACAAATAAACAGATTCAAATCACTAAACTCAATAATCAATTGAACCTCCAACTAAATCTAACAATATTATAACCAAGATGAAGGATTTAAGTTATTAAACTAACACACTTCTATATTAAAACTAAATTCATTTAAATGAATAAAAACAAACTGAAGAAATAATCAAGAAATGATAAACAACGAACAAGAAAAGAATCAAACATATACTGATTTTAAATCCGAGAATACCAAACAAAGTACGGACAGAAATGAAACTTAAACCAACTAACCGGAAATGAACAACGACGAACTCGAACGGAAACGGAAAACTCTGAACCAAAACTGCCAACAACCAAACGTATCTCGACTTCAACGACAACCCACCTTCTCTTTTAACCTTGACGAACTCAGACTGGACCTCGACGAGGCAGTCATGGTGAAGAAAAAGAAGACGAAGAAAAAGCAACAGCAACAGCATCATCCATGCTGCTCGTTAATGGCGGACGGGGAGGGCAACAGCAATGGTGGTTTGGACGTGACGACGATAGTGGTTTTAGGGTCGTCGAGCAGCAGCAGCGTTTGGTGACTGCAGTTCGCTGGACGAAGACGATGAAAACGATGGGGACGGGGTGGTCGTTTGGACGCAGACAAAGGTGGAGGCAGCCATGGATGTTGGTTGTTTTGGACGTGAGGCTGTTGAGGTGAAGCAGCGAGGGCAACCATGGAATGGCGAGGTCGTTTGGAGCTGGAGTTGGAGAAGTAGAAGAAGAGAGGAGGAAGGGGTAGCCATGGGAGCTGACGAAGAAGAAGAAGAAGTAGCGAGGGCAGCCATGGGAGGAGGGTTTGGAAGGAGAAGAAGAAGAAGAAGAGAGGGGGCGGCGGGTAGTTTAGGGTTTTTTAGGTTTAGGTTTTCCAAAAATGAAAAATAAAAAATGGAAGAACGGGGGTTGGGATTTGTTTGGGTTATGGGGCGGACCGGGTCGGGTCGACCCGGTGGGGTTTTATTGGTTTGGGCTATTGTTGATTTAAATTAGAAGGTGGCCCAATCCGATTTTCCTTATATTTTTGCTCTCTTTTCTTTTACTTTTTAATTAATAAAACTAAAATTATAAATTAAGTTATAAACTAAATTAACTTATTAAAAATACTAATTAATTCCTAGCAACAATTATCATATAAAATGAAATGACAATTTAAAATACAATCACGCAATTTGGACATTAAAGGCTAAAAATGCAAAAGATGCCTATTTTTGTAATTTTCATTCTTGTAAAACAAACTTAATTACTCATAATTGTAAACTTAAATCCTAAACGCAAATGCGACGTATTTTTGTATTTTTTATTAATTTAGCAAATAAACATGCACAGACAAATACAAACAATACAAGAAAAATAACACAAAACTCACAACAATTGCAAACAAACAAAAATTGTTTTATTTTTGGAATTTTTGGGAGTAATTCTCATATAGGGCAAAAATCACGTGCTTACAGCTGCCCCTCTTTGTCCGAAAATACGAAGAGTTTTCGTGCAAAGATAAAGTGAGCGATTTTTGCCTATCCGAGTACTCCGTGTGAAGCATTTTTTTTTTTGAAAAAGATTTAACCAAACCTTTACTTCAAAGGTTTCCTATATATCCCTGGCTAGAAGGGAATCAGGTTAATGTAGTTCGGGAAGTTTTGATAGCTGGGACTACCATGGGACTGCAATGTTACTGTTGTTTCATGTTGTTATTACTGCTTGCTGACCTCCTTATTACACCATGCTGAAAGAAAACAAGAAGCTAGACTAGACCATAGTCTATGAATTACAAAATCTTATCTAGATCATGCTCTTGTGTCTCTTGTTGCTTTGATATTTCGGTGACTCCTCTGGTATTTCTTTACTTCCGATTTGTCTTGTATTCTCCTTTGACTGCCGATCTTGAACTGCTTATGTCCTTCTCGGGAGCTTCGCATTATTTTCCATAGAGTCTTGGACTTCCTTCCTCTGCTGGGGATTCTTGTTGTTTCCTGCTGGGGATTTCGGCTGTATTCCTCTGTTATATGGGCAGACTCCCAACTTCTTCAACTTATATGTAAAGACTGAAATGTATTCCTCTGTTATATGGGCGGGCTCCCAACTTCAAAACTTGAAATTTAAATCGTCATTCTGTTCTTTAGGGGGGCTCCTGACCTCAACAACAACGTCGAAAATAAATCGTCATTCTGTTCTTCAGGGGGGGCTCCTGACCTCAACAACAACTTTGAAAAATAAATCGCCATTCTGTTCTTTAGGGGGGCTCCTGACCTCGACAACAACTTTAAAAATAAATCGCCATTCCTTTCTTCAGGCGGGCGAGATTTCAACAACTTCGAAAAATAAATCGCCATTCTGTTCTTCAGGGGGCTCCTGACCTCGACAACAACTTTAAAAATAAATCGTCATTCTGTTCTTCAGGGGGGCTCCCAACTTCAAAACTTGAAATTTAAATCGCCATTCTGTTCTTTCAGGGGGCTCCTGACCTCAACAACAACTTTGAAAAATAAATCGTCATTCCTTTCTTCAGGCGGGCGAGATTTCAACAACTTCGAAAAATAAATCGTCATTCTGTTCTTCAGGGGGGCTCCTGACCTCGACAACAACTTTAAAAATAAATCGTCATTCTGTTCTTCAGGGGGCTCCTAACCTCAACAACAACTTTGAAAAATAAATCGCCATTCCTTTCTTCAGGCGGGCGAAATTTCAACAACTTCGAAAAATAAATCGCCATTCTGTTCTTCAGGGGGCTCCTGACCTCGACAACAACTTTAAAAATAAATCGTCATTCTGTTCTTCAGGGGAGCTCCTGACCTCAACAACTTTGAAAATAAATCGCCATTCTGTTCTTCAGGGGGGCTCCTGACCTCAACAACAACTTTGAAAAATAAATCGCCATTCCTTTCTTCAGGCGGGCGAGATTTCAACAACTTCGAAAAATAAATCGTCATTCTGTTCTCCAGGGGGGCTCCTGACCTCGACAACAACTTTAAAAATAAATCGTCATTCTGTTCTTCAGTGGGGCTCCTAACCTTGGCAACAACTTTGAAAAATAAATCGCCATTTCTTTCTTCAGGCGGGCGAGATTTCAACAACTTCGAAAAATAAATCGCCATTCTGTTCTTCAGGGGGGCTCCTGACCTCAACAACTTTGAAAATAAATCGCCATTCATTTCTTCAAGCAGGCGAGATTTCAACAACTTCGAAAAATAAATCGCCATTATGTTCTTCAGGGGGGCTCCTGACCTCGACAACAACTTTAAAATAAATCGCCATTCTGTTCTTCAGGGGGGGGCTCCTGACCTCAACAACATTTTCCTTCTAACTTGAATTATCTTTCTTCAAAACTACTTACCTTAAAACTTGTACTGTCTTCTATGTGGACTGTTGGGGATAACACTACAAACCGCTGAGTAACACTGCTGGGGATAACACTGCTGAGGATAACTCAACTGAGTAAAATATGTTATCTTACTCCTTCCAAGACTACTTCCTTTAAGTAGGATGTTTCATTCCTCTGCAAACTGTTTCCTTTTGCAAAACTGGTCTTTTTTTTTCCTTTTCTCTTTTTCTTTTTTTTTTTTAGTTTTTTATTATTATTTTTTTTCTTATTTTTCTTTTCTTTGTTTTGTTATCTTCTTCCTTCAAAGACTACCTCCCTTAAAACTCGTTTTGTCTTCTTCCGAAAATTGCTGGGGATACCGCTTTTCACCAAACTTGTGTTATACTTCCCGAAAATTTTCGAAATGAACGAAAATTTTCTGCCCCAGTTTGATAATCTTTCTTGTGGCGCATCTTTCCGTCATCGGTAGCATTCCCTGTCCATGTTTCAAATCAAAGAAAATTTGATCAGTTTAGAACGTGGTGGTTGGTTGTGATACTCCTGCTGGGGATGCCATCAACCATTCTCCATCTATGCGTTGTCTGTCCATCTTGAAGCTTGGGCTGATACCTTCCGACCTTCTTGACGATTCCTTATTCCCAAACCTCTTGACCATTTTCCCAGTCTCCTTATCTAACCTCATGTATTTTCATGACAGCTGATTTCACTTGCAGATCTTGCATGTTCATTGATTAACCACTTTCTTTGTTTATTCGTGTCACTGAAAACAACCTTTTATGTTGGGGATATCCCTCTTCTTTTGTGGCATAGTTCGGAAACTGGCATTTCCCCGACCTTTTAGTCTCATATGAATTTCCCAAATCATGCCCATTGCTCTCCGCGTTGTTCTTTCTTGATTTGTCCACGGGCCTTGGCCTTGAGGTCTATAACCTTTGATTTCGGCGAGGATATCCCTCTTGACACTCGTCCATCCTTTTGTCAATTACCTCTTGCTGGGGATATCTTTCTTGACACTGGCCTTGCGCTTGTTCTTTGCTGACTATACCACTTGGATATACTAGTCAGATCTCGTCTTGCACAATTGGAAAGTTGATGGTAGACTTTGAAGTCATTTCTCAGTTGTTCTGACCAAACAGACTCTATTGGGGAATTTTTCTATGAAAGGAGAAAGATAAAAAGGAACGGAATAAAAGACAAAGGAAAGAGATGACTCTCTAATGAGGAAACTGTAAAATAAAAACCTATCAAATGTGGATACCAACTCTAATGGTCATGACATGCACATATGGCCTATCCTCTGTCATTAATCGCTTTTCACAACTTTCGTCTGGTGATTTCCATCTGATTCTCAATCTTTATTCGACTTGTAGCGCCCGAAGGGTTTTCACTATCAAGCCTCTCTCATTTTGATTTTTCTCTCAACTTTCATCGCCTTATGGTGCCCGTGAAGATTTTCACCGATAAGACTCTCTCATTTGTATCACTTTCTAGCTAGGGATTTGGAGTGTTGCCGATATGACTCTCTCTGCTGGGGATTCTTTTCGGCTATCAATTCATTTCCAGTCCATGATCCTTTTCTCTGTTGGGAATCGGGGTGCTATCCCCGACTTTCGTTTGTATGACTTGGCATCTTTCGAAGACTGGTCAAAAGGTCTTTCTTTGGACCGTAACGTGGGGTTTTGGATAGGGCTAGAAAGAAAGGGTATTAGCGGCTCAAAACGAATCAATTTGGGTTCAAAATTTACAACCTTCGGAACCGGCTTTCTCTACATCAAGCACAACTTCTGCCCCAGTTTCTTGCTTGGTGATTTTTATTTTTTACACTATGCTACACTATGCACACTATGACCGAGCCGTGAAGCGCCTACGTATCCTCTTTGAGGAATCAGGTCAAACGTAGTTCCCAATTCCTCTTTATTTTTTCATTTACCTATTATTTTCTTTTCTTTTCTTTTTCTTTCTCCTTTGTTGTTGTTTTTTTTTTGTTGTTTTTGTTGCTTTCTTTTCCCTTTTCTTTTTTTCTTTATCTTCCATGCTTGTGTTTTCTAATCTTTGCTACTGATTCCGAACGAGGGGTACGAAAGAAAATAAATAAGGCTCAAAAGGGGTAACGAATGATAAAGTGTTTAGGTAGCAGAACAAAATGCCTTCGTCATTCCAGTCTTTAAAACATGCTCAGTGCAAACAACACAAAAGATTTGTAGTCTCTTCTGATGGTGCTGGACTTGACAATTATATTCACACATTTGCTTTTTCATTTGTCATCTCTAAAGCTCCGTTGGGCAACACTCTTACTCTCATTATCATGAACGAACCTCATGTCAATTTGGCGAATCTTGCCTTTAACGGTTTCTTTATGTTTTACTTGCCCCAGTTCCACATGACTCGAGCTCCGAGTAATCTCAAACCGTCCTTATTTCCTTTAAATGTTCTGATCACCTCCCAATGGTTTTATGATTAACTTTTAAGATTAGGCCCAAACCGTGTGCGCATGTCATGTCACTAGAATCGGCGCTGAACAAAATGATAAAAGAACTAAACAAAAGATGACTGGAAATAATAAAAGACCGTATTTTGCATTAGACTAACGGTGAAATAGTTTGAATAATAAAACAAACAAAAACAAACCAGAATAAAATCCTAAACAAACCTGGACAAAACTAAACAAACCGCTATGACAAAAATGAAAAGATAAGAAAGTTCGACACAAGACAATATCTGGATTACAACCCTAAGAATAATCCGGACAACAGAAATGACAATAAGATAAGCCACCAAAAGCTTCTTTCTTGCTAACCAAGGAACGGAGCGTCCTCCCACTTATCAAACCTGGCATCTTAGCCACTGAGCTTCGCATCGATATTGCTAAGACTACCATCCGCTTCAACATCTTCAGCTTTAGTCAATATCCCATGCTCTTTATTACTGTTATCGATCGTAATCACTCCTTTGTGAATCATTCTTTCTATTTCCCTTTTCAATGAACGACAACTCTCAATGCTATGCCCTGGAACATTGGAGTGATATGCGCATCGTGCAGTAGGATCAAAGCTTCTTGCACGTGGATCTGGAGTATATCCGGGGAGCGGCTCAATCAGGCCAGCATGCTTTAGCCTTTCAAATAGACTTGCATAAGATTCTCCAATCGGGGTGAGAGCCTTTTCTCATTTCAACAACCTCTCGTTCCTAAATGCTTGATTGGGTCGGAAACCTGATCCAGAGGGCTTTCGGTAGGCTTGTAAGGGTGGACAAGCATTTTGTGGAGCTGGGTATTTGGAAAGCGAAGCATGTCTTTGGGAGTTTCGTGGAGAGAAGTAGCGTTGGGGAGGGGAGTAGCGTTGACGAGTGATGGAGCTACTCGGGTGGCTGGGAAAGCTATAATAAGTGGGTTGATATGTAGAGTATGGGGGATCATCCGTTATGGTGTTGGGTGCTTGGGTAAGGACAGAGTTCAAGAAGCTAGGCGGTGGCGGGGATGGTGCTTTCCCAGTCATCCATGCCTGATACATGTCTGCCACATGTTGTCTCAACATTTTTACCTCTTCTACCAACCCATAGTCCTGTTCAACCAACCGCTTTCGGGCATCGGTACCAACCCACTTAGCTCTGTTGTTCTCTGCCATTGCCTTTTGCCTTTGTGTTGCAGGGAAGCGTTGCTTTCAGAACCACAACCAACCACCTTTCTAAAGATTGAAAAAGGAACAAAAATGAGAGCAACCGGTTAGCGTTAGGGTTTTTCACAGATAGGAAAAACACACATTGAGGATGCAATGCAACTAGGCCGTTAACCCTTTCTATCATGCATTTGCTTCAGTTACATGCGTCATTCCAGCTTCTTGTAATTGTGCTCTCTTTTTTTCTTTTTTTTTTAATGGTGGTCGAATCTTATGTTGATTGCCTACGTATCATGTCTCCGCATGAATCAGACCTTGCGTAGTTCGGACCAAAAAGATAAACAACAATAAAATATTTTATTTTTTTTTGAATTTTCAATTTTCATAATAAAACAAACATGATTACAACGGTTTAAAAACTGACCATACTAACAGATTTTGACGAAAAGATGACCTACAGACTTGAAAATCAAAACATACCACACCCTAATCAAAAGAATTACAAACTAAAAAACAAACGGCCAGATTCCTTTCCCTATTTGCTAATTTTAACCAAATGGTTGTTTTTGCAAACGTGGCCCCTTCCTAATTTCACATGAATTTTGAGGTCGTGGAGGATTATTTTATGACACTACAAACTGGTCCGTTCTTTTACAAAAATAGCCTTTCGATAACTGAAAAATACTCTGAGGCTATCTCGGCAAGAACGGTTTAATACATCTCCGAAGCTGGAATGGCTTATTTTGACTAAAATCTAAGCTGTATTTACTTGACCACTGACTCTTTTTTTTCAAATTGAAAAGGCCAGGTTTTGCAAAGACGGCCTTTTAGCACCTTGGCGGCGAAGATTTTACGGCTGTGTGGGTCAATTGGCCAAAATCTAAAAAAAATGACCCAAAGGTGGTTGTTTATGCAAAGTCAGCCTTCTGGCGCCTCTTTCGGGAACATTCGGTTATTTTTGACAAAAACAGCATCACCCGACTTATTTATGATTTTTTTTCAAAATAAAAGACTCAATATTGCAGACACGGCCTTTCAGCGTCTCGGGGACGAAGATTTTAAGGTTGTTTGGGTAAATCGACCGGAAAACTAAAAAGGGACCTAACGTGGCTGTTTATGCAAAGTCAGCTTTCCGGCGTCCCTTTCGGGAATATTTGGCTATATTTGACAAAAAACGGCATCACCCGACTTATTTATGACAAAAATTAAAATTTTGACACATATTTTTTTTTGTTGCTATTTTTGCAAAAGGGGAGGTTGGACCCGATGAGGGCTGCCTACGTATCTCACGTCCTGTGAGAATCAAACCGGCTTAGTTCGGGCAATTAGCTGAACTATTTTAAAACAGGACTTTTTTTTCGTATTTGGCAGCAAATAACAAAACCACTTTCAAAGCACGACTCTTTTCATTTTCGTTTTTGGCATTTTCATAATCAAATAAAAAAACTATTTTAAAAATAAGACTCTTTTTCATTTTTCATGGCAAGACAAACTATTTTCCTTTTCTATTTTTGAAAATAAGACAGAACAACGACTCTTTTTTTTCTATTTTTCCTTTGCTTTTAGTAAAACAAACTAATAAAACATTTTTTTTCATTTTCTCAAAATTTCGGCAGAGTTTCGACAGTATTTGGGCATTGGGTTTTTCAAAAATAAACAATTAACTCCCTAACCGCTATTTCTCTTTTTTTTTCCTCAATTTCACAATATTCCTGATATGCAAAAGCCGGTCAGCATGCGGGCGCGAGACAAATAAATGCATGGAAAACAAATAGGATGCATCAGGATAGTCTTTTCATTTCAGGTTGCTAGTCCTAGACGGACCCAACCCCTGTGTTGAGTCCCCTAAGTCAAATGCAACATTGCAAATAAGCGTTCCTACTAGGGATCTGACATGAGGTTTTGTTATACTAGGTTTATCCTGGGTATATGTTCTAGACTGTGTACCCGAGCGGACAACTTGAGTCGAGGAGGGGGCTACGTACCGGGAACCAAAAGGCCATCCGGCTTAGTAACTTGTCCGGCCTCTTTCTTATTTCGGGTATTGACACTAACAGAATAGGGAGTCTCGACCAACAAGCACATCCCCGTAGGTAAGAAGAGAAGGGTTTCGGCACAGTTTATATACAGTTTAGATAATATCAAAGCGGTAAAAGCAGCATTTAGCACACATTAGGCTCAAACATGTAAAAATCAGATAGAGCCAAATATAACAATTTATCTAAGCTCGAATTCTGAACCCTGAACCAAAGATTCTGGCCAAGTCCCCAGCAGAGTCGCCAGAGCTGTCACACCTCCTTTTTCGCCTGCGCCACCACAAAGGGGCGCGGAAGGGAGTTTATTCCAATTAAAGGACAATCGAAATGGGATTTATTTCTTTATTTCAGAGTCGCCACTTGGGAGATTTATGGTGTCCCAAGTCACCGTTTGAATCCCGAATCGAGGAAAAGAATGACTCTGTTTAACAGTCTGCGCACCAGAAATTCGGATAAGGAATTCTGTTAACCCGGGAGAAGGTGTTAGGCATTCCCGAGTTCCGTGGTTCTAGCACGGTCGCTCAACTGTCATATTTGGCTTGTTTATCTGATATAATTCATGTTGAACATATATGCGAATTTTAACTTTTAACCGCTTTTATCATTATTATTATTATTATTATTATTATTTTATCGAGAATTGCAACCTCGCGAAAATATATCTCGAACCACGTCACAGTCAATGTACCCATGGTCGTCGACACACTTCAACTCCATTGAGATTTGGATTTGGGTCACATAAATGTGCATCTGAGTATAGGAAAATAACATTATTAAATACGCGCCTAAAGACTAACGCGTTGTTATTATTTTTTGTAGGGCCGTGAAATTTGCTAAACGGCCCATCCTGGAATCTAAGTATTTTAAAACAAATAATTATTGAGGGCCCCGCAATTTTGTATTTATTTTTGGCGAAGCACGCCTCCTTTATTTTATGGATATCTTAAAATGACTACATTTCTATTAAATTCGTCTCTAAAATAAAAGAGAAAAAATCCTAATTAATTATATGCTTAAAAAAACGTAACATATTAAATGCTAGGTTAAGGCAAATGTTCACGGAAAGGAATATTACTAAAAATTGAAATTATAAATACAATACGGAATCGTCAAATAATATATTCAAAAGAAACTAATTATCCCATAACCAGATTAAATTCGCATTGTTAGATGACTTGAACCATTAAAATTAATTATTTACAACTATTGGAAATTAGAATCAATCTTAATTACTAATGCGTATTTCGAAAATTTATTAAATTTAACATTAACTTGTCTTGTTTGAACTCAAATCATGCCATAATGCCTAATTCGCGAAATTAATTTAAATTCATGCTTTAACTAAATTTAGCTACATGTTTACGATTAACTTAATGTTGACAATATTAAAACCTTCATAGCTAGTGAACTTAATCAGTTTTGCCAAGCCGATTCAATAAAGACCAACTTATGTTATTTTCCTCTTATTCCAATTATTAAACAGTTTGACAGTAATGAGCATGCTTAAATATATACTACCTAATAATCAAGTTAAAGCAAAGTATTATCTAATACATCACTACAAGATGCCTAGTTATGCAAAGCGACAGAAATTTACAGAATAATAATACATGAAATAGCCTAAATACAATTAGTAAAAGAAACAAAGAAAAAAGCTAAATTAGAACTTCAAAGTTCCATTCTTCATATGTATTCATGCTTTCACATTTCAGCTTACAATATGCCAAAGTTATAGTTGCGTACCTGGTATTGCCAATACAAGAAGAAGAAGGTTAGCAAAGTAGTATGTAACACAGCAACAACAACAATAACTAGCAATAACCAACAAACGGAACACCCAGTGACAGATTTGAAAACCAAATAAAATCCAGCAATAACCAGTGAAGTAGTAGCAAATAACCAATCAAACTTAAGGAACAAACCACATGAAAATCCATAAACACCAACAATAATCAACGGGCAAAAACAAAGTGACCTTCTTTTTTAGATTGAAAGACCAGTTAATGTTTAACCCTTAATTCTCTCTTAATGTTCAGAAAATTCTTTCTTTTAAACTCTCTTCAAATCCGAATACCCAAAAATCTTTTAATATTTTCGAATTTTTTCTCTCTATTTTCAGCTAATTCTCTTCCTCTATTTTCGGAATTGTCCCCTTTTCTTATTTTGTGTCCAGCTTCCTATTTATTTACAAACTTGAAGCATTTAAACTAAAATCCCACTATCTTCTACCCATCCTCTTTTATCTTCCCACTACTTAATGTTTTGTCCCCCACTATATTAAACAAATATAGTAGTTCCCACTAACATATATCTTTCCCTTATTTAAATCACTTATTGTCCCACTACCGCATGTTTTGTCTCCCACTATATTAAACAATGTATTAAATCCCCACCATTATGTCTTGTCCTCCACTACGTATTATTTTAATATTATTTAAATATTATTTAATACTTAGTGGACAGAGCACTCAAAATAAATAATTGTTCAGATTTTCAATTCCAAAAATACCCCTCTGAAATTACTGAAATTACCATTTTACCCCTGGAAATACTGCAATTTACCATTCTAACCCCATCAGCTATAACCAATTCACCTTATCAATTCTAACCAAAATACAGCAGCTATAACCAATTCCTAATCAAATTTATGAACAAACTTAAACTAAATGATGAACAACAAAGAAACAACTAGAATTATTTTGATTGAACAATATTTTTTAACAACAAACCTACTTTCAGATTCAACAACAATAACAAACAAGTATATTCAAATCATTGAGCTCAAATTCAAATTAAATTTAAACAAAACAAATAAACAGATTCAAATCACTAAACTCAATAATCAATTGAACCTCCAACTAAATCTAACAATATTACAACCAAGATGAAGGATTCAAGTTATTAAACTAACACACTTCTATATTAAAAGTAAATTCTTTTAAATGAATAAAAACAAATTGAAGAAATAATCAAGAAATGATAAACAACGAACAAGAAAAGAATCAAACATATACTGATTTTAAATCCGAGAATACCAAACAAAGTACTGACAGAAATGAAACTTAAACCAACTAACCGTAAATGAACAACGACGAACTCGAACGGAAACGGAAAACTCGAACCAAAACTGCCAACAGCCAACGGATCTCGACTTCAACGACAACCCACCTTCTCTTTTAACCTTGACGAACTCAGACTGGACCTCGACGAGGTAGTCATGGTGAAGAAAAAGAAGACGAAGAAAAAGCAACAGCAACAACAACATCCATGCTGCTCGTTAATGGCGGACGGGAGGGGGGGGGGTTGATGGTTTTTCCGGCGACTTGGGGTGAGCTCGACGAAGGCAGCAACAATGGTAGCTTGGGTGGTGTTCATGGATGAGCTGGGACGAAGAAGAAGGAGCAGCAACGCATCATCCATGCTGCTCGTTAATGGCGGATGGGGGAGGGCAACAACAATGGTGGTTTGGACGTGACGACGATGGTGGTTTTAGGGTCGTCGAGCAGCAGCAGCATTTGGTGACTGCAGTTCGCTGGACGAAGACGATGAAGACGATGGGGACGGGGTGGTCGTTTGGACGCAGACGAAGGAGGAGGCAACCATGGATGTTGGTTGTTTTGGACGTGAGGCTGTTGAGGTGAAGCAGCGAGGGCAACCATGGAATGGCGAGGTAGTTTGGAGCTGGAGTTGGAGAAGTAGAAGAAGAGAGGAGGAAGGGGCAGCCATGGGAGCTGATGACGAAGAAGAAGAAGCAGCGAGGGCAGCCATGGGAGGAGGGTTTGGAAGGAGAAGAAGAAGAAGAGGGGGGGGCGGGTAGTTTAGGGTTTTTTAGGTTTAGGTTTTCCAAAAAATGAAAAATGAAAAATGGAAGATGGGGGGTTGGGATTTGTTTGGATTATGGGGAGGACCGAGTCGGGTCGACCCGGTGGGGTATTGGTTTGTGCCATTGTTGATTTAAATTAGAAGGTGGCCCAATCCGATTTTCCTTATATTTTTGTTCTCTTTTCTTTTACTTTTTAATTAATAAAACTAAAATTATAAATTAAGTTATAAACTAAATTAACTTATTAAAAATACTAATTAATTCCTAGCAACAATTATCATATAAAATGAAATGACAATTTAAAATACAATCACGCAATTTGGACATTAAAGGCTAAAAATGCAAAAGATGCCTATTTTTGTAATTTTCATTCTTGTAAAACAAACTTAATTACTCATAATTGTAAACTTAAATCCTAAACGCAAATGCAACGTATTTTTGTATTTTTTATTAATTTAGCAAATAAACATGCACAGACAAATGCAAACAATACAAGAAAAATAACACAAAACTCACAACAATTGCAAACAAACAAAAAATTATTTTATTTTTTGAATTTTTGGGAGTAATTCTCATATAGGGGAAAAAACACGTGCTTACAGTACCTTTAGTGGATGATTTGATGGATGAACTGAATGGATCTAGCATATACTCTAAGATTGATCTTAGAGCAGGATATCATCAAATCAGAATGGGTAAGGCAGACATTTACAAGATAGACTTCAGAACTCATTTAGGGCACTATGAGTTCAAGGTCATGCCCTTTAGACTGACCAATGCACCTGCTACTTTTCAATCCCTAATGAACCATATGTTCAATGCCTATCTGAGGAAGTTTGTGTTGGTATTTTTTGATGACATACTAGTGTATAGTACATCAGTAGATGACCATGTGGAGCATCTCAGAAAAGTGTTGGAAATACTAAGAAAAGAACAACTTTTTGCCAAACTATCTAAGTGTTCATTTGGTCAACCTAAAGTGGAATACCTGGGGCACATTATCATAGGGGAGGGGTGTCCACAAACCCTTCCAAAATTGAAGTTATGGCAAGTTGGCCAGTCCCTAAATCAGTAAAAGCCTTGAGAGGGTTCTTGGGGATAACTGGGTATTATAGAAGGTTTGTCAAATCCTATGGGATTATTAGCAGGTCATTGACTGACCTGCTGAAAAAGAATACTTTTCAATGGACTACAGATGCTGAAAAGGCCTTCCAAGCACTTAAAAAAGCTATGACAACAGCCCCAGTCATAGCATTAGCTGATTTTACTAAGGAATTCATAGTAGAAACCGATGCCTGCTCTAAAGGCATCGGAGCAGTACTCATGCAGAATGGGAGACCCCTAGCCTATTTCAGCAAAGCTTTGGCTCCTAGACATCTGGGGTTATCTACTTATGAAAAAGAATTCATGGATGTCCTATCAACAGTGGATAAATGGAGACACTACCTTCAAGGGGGCTATTTTATAATTAGGACAGACCATCACTGCTTGAAATCCCTGCTGGAACAAAGGGTCACTACTGCACTACAACAGAAAGGGTTAACCAAATTGTTGGGGCTAGACTATGAAGTGCAGTACAAGAAAGGATCAGAAAATAGGGTGGCTAATGCTTTGTCAAGAAGGCAGGAAGAAGAGGAGACAACATTGAATGCATTGTCAGTAGCTGAACCCACATGGATGCAGGAAATAGCTCACAGCTATGAGCATGATCCTGCATCCTTGCAATTGCTAACTGAATTGATAACTGACCCAACTTCCAAACCAGGATATACTCTCAGGGCATTATCAGATATAACCAGAAGATTTTTGTAGGCAAAGGAGTGGAACTGAGGGCTAAGATTTTCAGGGAACTGCATCAGTCCCTTTTAGGTGGACATTCTGGGCAGCAAGACACTTACAAAAGGGTTAGTATGGTCTTCTATTGGTCAAGTATGAAATGTGATATATACAAATGGGTGTCTGAGTGTGATGTTTGTCAGAAGATAAAAACTGAGAAATGTGCACTATCCTGGCCTACTACAATCTTTACCTATCCCTGATACACCATGGCATGACATTGCCTTGGATTTTATAGAAGGCTTGCCTTCCTCTACTCACAGGAATGCTATTCTAGTAGTAGTTGACAGATTGCCTAAATATGGCCATTTTATAGCCCTCAAACATCCCTACACAGCTAAAGACATTGCAGATTTGTTTCTTAAAGAGGTGCACAAACTACATGGCTTGCCCAAAACCATTGTCACAGACAGAAACCCTATGTTCACTAGCCAGTTTTGGCAACAGTTGTTCAAGTCTATGGGAACCAAACTTACTATGTCCACTTCCTACCATCCCCAGACAGATGGCCAAACTAAAAGACTACATAGGTGCCTAGAAACTTATTTGAGGTCTATGGTGTTTGCTAATCCTAAGCTCTGGTTGAGATGGCTTCCTATGGTTGAATGGTGGTACAACACCAACCATCACACAGCCCTCAAGGCTACACCATTTGAAGCCCTATATGGGATTCCCCCTTCACATGTACCATTAGGATCCCTACTTTATTCTACAAACACTCAAGTGGGTGCATGCATGGCTCAAAGGCAACATATTCTACAACAGCTTAAGGAGAATTTACAGGTGGCCCAAGCCCGTATGAAATTTTTTGCAGACAAGAACAGAACTGAAAGAGTATTAAATGAAGGTGATATGGTCTATCTAAAACTACAGCCCTACAACTAAGGATCAGTAGCAGTTAGAAAGAATCTAAAGTTGAGTGCTAAATATTATGGCTCTTACAAGATTCTTGAAAAGATAAGAGCAGTGGCATACCGGCTAGAATTTCCAGTGGGATCCCAGATCCACCCTCACGTTTCATAGCTGAAGAAGAGGGTTGGTCCTGCCATCAATTCTCGGCATCAACCTCCCCTTTGCGACGATGATGGTTATGTAATGGTGCAACCTGTGGCTATTTTAAGGAGACGTATGGTGAAGATCAATAATGTAGCTGCTGTGAAGGTTTTGGTACAATGGTCTAATTTGAGCCCAGAAGAAGCTATGTGGGAGGATTGGGGGTAGATTAAGAGCCAATTTCCTGATTTTATCAGTCAACTCCGACCTTGAGGACAAGGTCGTTCTGAACGGGAGGGTATTGTTATGTCGGAACTCAGCTGAAATGGGAAACCCTATTGCTAAATTGGGAATTTGAAGTGTATTAGTAAAGAGATGACGTGGCAGCAGGAGATGGAATTACTCATATTAGTTTAGACGGTTCAGATTAAAAGTAGTGTTATCAAATAAAAGGCCCAGATGAGTTGGGTAGTTTGGGCCGTTACAGTGGGTTGTTAATTACAGCTGGGCCGTTAAGTATACAACTGAAGGAGAGCACTGGTAGTTATGAAATCTGGTATTTCTCATCTCCTTCCCTTTCTCTTTCTGATCCTCTTGTCATTTCACTTTCTCTTCTTCTTACAGGATTCCACCATTGATGATCAGCTCAAGCTCTATTACTAATCATTGTAATCCTTGAAGTAATTGAGTGAGAGTAGATTGTAATAGCACAAATCAATAAAACTACTGAAATTTAGCCTTAATTATCTTCTTTCAATTCTAGTTCATTACATAAGGAACACTAGATGCTTCTGGCACGTGCTAGCTGTAAGCACGTGATTTTTGCCCTATATGAGAATTACTCCCAAAAATTCCAAAAATAAAACAATTTTTTGTTTGTTTGCAATTGTTGTGAGTTTTGTGTTATTTTTCTTGTATTGTTTGCATTTGTCTGTGCATGTTTATTTGCTAAATTAATAAAAAATACAAAAATACGTCGCATTTGCGTTTAGGATTTAAGTTTACAATTATGAGTAATTAAGTTTGTTTTACAAGAATGAAAATTACAAAAATAGGCATCTTTTGCATTTTTAGCCTTTAATGTCCAAATTGCGTGATTGTATTTTAAATTGTCATTTCATTTTATATGATAATTGTTGCTAGGAATTAATTAGTATTTTTAATAAGTTAATTTAGTTTATAACTTAATTTATAATTTTAGTTTTATTAATTAAAAAGTAAAAGAAAAGAGAGCAAAAATATAAGGAAAATCGGATTGGGCCACCTTCTAATTTAAATCAATAATGGCCCAAACCAAATAAAACCCCACCGGGTCGACCGGACCCGGTCCGCCCCATAACCCAAACAAATCCCAACCCCCCTTCTTCCATTTTTCATTTTTCATTTTTTGGAAAACCTATACCTAAAAAACCTTAAACTACCCCCCCCCTCTTTTCTTCTTCTTCTCCTTCCAAACCTTCCTCCCATGGCTGCCCTCGCTGCTTCCTTCTTCTTCGTCAGCTCCCATGGCTGCCCCTTCCTCCTCTCTTCTTCTATTTCTCCAACTCCAGCTCCAAACGACCTCGCCATTCCATGGTTGCCCTCGTTGCTTCACCTCAACATCCTCACGTCCAAAACAACCAATATTCATGGCTGCCTCCTCCTTCGTCTGCGTCCAAACGACCACCCCGTCTCCATCGTCTTCATCGTCTTCGTCCAGCGAACTGCAGTCACCAAACGTTGTTGCTGCTCGACGACCCTAAAACGACCATCGTCGTCACGTCCAAACCACCATTGCTGTTGCCCTCCCCCGTCCGCCATTAACGAGCAGCATGGATGCTGCTGTTGCTGTTGTTTTTTCTTCATCTTCTTTTTCTTCACCATGACTGCCTCGTCGAGGTCCAGTCTGAGTTCGTCAAGGTTAAAAGAGAAGGTGGGTTGTCGTTGAAGTCGAGATCCGTTAGGTTGTTGGCAGTTTTGGTTCGAGTTTTCCGTTTCCGTTCGAGTTCATCGTTGTTCATTTTCGGTTAGTTGGTTTAAGTTTCATTTCTGTCCATACTTTGTTTGGTATTCTCGGATTTAAAATCAGTATATGTTTGATTCTTTTCTTGTTCGTTGTTTATCATTTCTTGATTATTTCTTCAGTTTGTTTTTATTCATTTAAAAGAATTTAGTTTTAATATAGAAGTGTCTTAGTTTAATAACTTGAATCCTTCATCTTGGTTATAATATTGTTAGATTTAGTTGGAGGTTCAATTGATTATTGAGTTTAGTGATTTGAATCTGTTTATTTGTTTTGTTTAAATTTAATTTGAATTTGAGCTCAATGATTTGAATATACTTGTTTGTTATTGTTGTTGAATCTGAAAGTAGGTTTGTTGTTAAAAAATATTGTTCAGTCAAAATAATTCCAGTTGTTTCTTTGTTGTTCATCATTTAGTTTAAGTTTGTTCATAAAATTTGATTAGGAATTGGTTATAGCTGCTTTATTTTGGTTAGAATTGATTAGGTGAATTGGTTATAGCTGACGGGGTTAGAATGGTAAATTGCAGTATTTTCTGGGGTAAAATGGTAATTTCAGTAATTTACGAGGGGTATTTTTGGAATTGAAAATCTGAACAATTATTTATTTTGAGTGCTCTGTCCACTAAGTATTAAATAATATTTAAATAATATTAAAATAATACGTAGTGGAGGACAAGACATAATGGCGGGGAATTAATACATTGTTAAATATAGTGGGGGACAAAACATGCGGTAGTGGGGCAATAAGTGATTTAAATAAGGGAAAGATATGTGTTAGTGGGAACTAATATATTTGTTTAATATAGTGGGGGACAAAACATTAAGTAGTGGGAAGATAAAGGGGGATGGGTAGAAGATAGTGAGATTTTAGTTTAAATGCCTCAAGTTTGTAAATAAATAGGAGGCTGGACACAAAATAAGAAAAGGGGACAATTCCGAAAATAGAGGAGGAGAATTAGCTGAAAATAGAGAGAAAAAATTCGAAAATATTAAAAGATTTTTGGGGATTCGAATTTGAAGAGAGTTTAAAAGAAAGAATTTTCTGAACATTAAGAGAGAATTAAGGGTTAAACATTAACTGGTCTTTCAATCTAAAAAAGAAGGTCACTTTGTTTTTGCCCGTTGATTATTGTTGGTGTTTCTGGATTTTCATGTGGTTTGTTCCTTGAGTTTGATTGGTTATTTGCTACTACTTCACTGGTTATTGCTGGATTTTATTTGGTTTTCAAATCTGTCACTGGGTGTTCCGTTTGTTGGTTATTGCTAGTTTATTGTTGATGTTGCTGTGTTACATACTACTTTGTTGACCTTCTTCTTCTTCTTGTATTGGCAATACCAGGTACGCAACTGTAACTTTGGCATATTGTAAGCTGAAATGTGAAAGCATGAATACATATGAAGAATGGAACTTTGAAGTTCTAATTTAGCTTTTTTCTTTGTTTCTTTTACTAATTGTATTTAGGCTATTTCATGTATTATTATTCTGTAAATTTCTGTCGCTTTGCATAACTAGGCATCTTGTAGTGATGTATTAGATAATACTTTGCTTTAACTTGATTATTAGGTAGTATATATTTAAGCATGCTCATTACTGTCAAACTGTTTAATCATTGGAATAAGAGGAAAATAACATAAGTTGGTCTTTATTGAATCGGCTTGGCAAAACTGATTAAGTTCACTAGCTATGAAGGTTTTAATATTGTCAACATTAAGTTAATCGTAAACATGTAGCTAAATTTAGTTAAAGCATGAATTTAAATTAATTTCGCGAATTAGGCATTATGGCATGATTTGAGTTCAAACAAGACAAGTTAATGTTAAATTTAATACTTAGATTCCGGGACGGGCCGTTTAGCAAATTTCACGGCCCTACAAAAAATAATAACAACGCGTTAGTCTTTAGGCGCGTATTTAATAATGTTATTTTCCTATACTCAGGTGTACATTTATGTGACCCAAATCCAAATCTCAACGGAGTCGAAGTGTGTCGACGACCACGGGTACATTGACTGTGACGTGGTTCGAGATATATTTTCGCGAGGTTGCAATTCTCGATAAAATAATAATAATAAAAATAATAATATAAAATAATAATAATAATAATGATAAAAGCGGTTAAAATTTAAAATTTGCACATAAGTTCATATTTGTATAAAATCAGATAATCAAGCCGAATATAACAGTTGAGCGATCGTGCTAGAACCACGGAACTCGGGAATGCCTAACACCTTCTCCCGGGTTAACAGAATTCCTTATCCGGATTTCTGGTGCGCAGACTGTTAAACAGAGTCATTCTTTTCCTCGATTCGGGATTCAACCGGTGACTTGGGACACCATAAATCTCCCAAGTGGCGACTCTGAAATAAAAAAATAAATCCCGTTTCGATTGTCCTTTAATTGGAATAAACTCTCTTCCGCGCCCCTTTGTGGCGGCGCGCGCGAAAAAGGAGGTGTGACAGCTCTGGCGACTCTGCTGGGGACTTGGCCAGAATCTCTAGTTCAGGGTTCAGAATTCGAGCTTAGATAAATTGTTATATTTGGCTCTATCTGATTTTTACATGTTTGAGCCTAATGTGCTAAATGTTGATTTTACCGCTTTGATATTATCTGAACTATATATAAACTGTGCCGAAATCCTTCTCTTCTTACCTCCGGGGATGTGCTTGCTGGTCGAGACTCCCTATTCTGTTAGTATCAATACCCGAAATAAGAAAGAGGCCGGACAAGTTACTAAGCCGGATGGCCTTTTGGTTCCCGGTACGTAGCCCCCTCCTCGACTCGAGTTGTCCGCTCGGGTACACAGTCTAGAACATATACCCAGGATAAACCTAGTATAACAAAACCTCATGCTGGATCCCTAGTAGGAACGCTTATTTGCATCACGTTACATTTGACTTAGGGGACTCAACATAGGGGTTGGGTCCGTCTAGGACTAGCAACCTGAAATGAAAAGGCCATCCTGATGCATCCTATTTGTTTTTCGTGCATTTATTTGTCTCGTGCCCGCATGCTGACCGACTTTTGAATATCAGGAATATTGTGAAATTGAGGAAAAGAAAAAAAAGAAGAGAAATAGCGGTTAGAGAATTAATTGTTTATTTTTGAAAAACCCAATGCCCATATACTATCGAAATTCTGCCGAAATTTTGAGAAAATGAAAAAAAATATTTTATTAGTTTGTTTTACTAAAAGCAAAGGAAAAATAGAAAAAAAAGAGTCGTTGTTCTGTCTTGTTTTCAAAAATAGAAAAGGAAAATAGTTTGTCTTGCCATTAAAAATGAAAAAGAGTCTTATTTTTAAAATAGTTTTTTTATTTGTTTATGAAAATGCCAAAAACGAAAATGAAAAGAGTCGTGCTTTGAAAGTGGTTTTGTTATTTGCTGCCAAAAATGAAAATAAAAAAAAGTCTTGTTTTAAAATAGTTCAGTTAATTGCCCGAACTACGCCGGTTTGATTCTCACAGGATGTGAGATACGTAGGCAGCCCTCATCGGGTCCAACCTCCCCTTTTGCAAAAATAGCAACAAAAAAAAAGTGTGTCAAAATTTTAATTTTTGTCATAAATAAGTCGGGTGATGCCGTTTTTTGTCAAATATAGCCGAATGTTCCCGAAAGAGACGCTAGAAGGCTGACTTTGCATAAACAACCACCTTAGGTCCCTTTTTAGTTTTCCGGCCGATTTACCCAAACAACCTTAAAATCTTCATCCTCGAGACGCTGAAAGGTCTTGTCTGCAATATTGGGTCTTCTATTTTGAAAAATAATCATAAATAAGTCGGGTGATACTGTTTTTGTCAAAAATAGCCGAATGTTCCCGAAAGAGGCGCCGGAAGGCTGACTTTACATAAACAACCACTTTTGGGTCATTTTTTTAGATTTTGGCCAATTGACCCACACAGCCGTAAAATCTTCGCCGCCAAGGTGCTAAAAGGCCGTCTTTGCAAAACCTGGCCTTTTCATTTTGAAAAAAAAGAGTCAGTGGTCAAGTAAATACCGCTTAGATTTTAGTCAAAATAAGCCATTCCAGCTTCGGAGATGTATTAAACCGTTCTTGCCGAGATAGCCTTAGAGTATTTTTTCAGTTATCGAAAGGCTATTTTCGTAAAAGAACGGACCAGTTTGTAGTGTCATAAAATAATCCTCCACGGCCTCAAAATTCATGTGAAATTAGGAAGGGGCCACGTTTGCAAAAACAACCATTTGGTTAAAATTAGCAAATAGGGAAAGGAATCTGGCCGTTTGTTTTTTAGTTTGTAATTCTTTTGATTAGGGTGTGGTATATTTTGATTTTCAAGTCTGTAGGTCGTCTTTTCGTCAAAATCTGTTAGTATGGTCAGTTTTTAAACCGTTGTAATCATGTTTGTTTTATTATGAAAATTGAAAATTCAAAAAAAAATATTTTATTGTTGTTTATCTTTTTGGTCCGAACTACGCAAGGTCTGATTCATGCGGGGACATGATACGTAGGCAATCAACATAAGATTCGACCATTATTAAAAAAAAAGAACACAATTACAAGAAGCCGGAATGACGCACGTAACTTAAGCAAATGCATGATAGAAAGGGTTAACGGCCTAGTTGCATTGCATCCTCAATGTGTGTTTTTCCTATCTGTGAAAAACCCTAACGCTAACCGGTTGCTCTCATTTTTGTTCCCTTTTCAATCTTTAGAAAGGTGGTTGGTTGTGGTTCTGAAAGTAACGCTTCCCTGCAACACAAAGGCAAAAGGCAATGGCAGAGAACAACAGAGCTAAGTGGGATGGTACTGATGCCCGAAAGCGGTTGGTTGAACATGACTATGGGTTGGTAAAAGAGGTAAAAATGTTGAGACAACATGTGGCAGACATGTATCAGGCATGGATGACTGGGAAAGCACCACCCCCGCCACCGCCTAGCTTCTTGAACTCTGTCCTTACCCAAGCACCCAACACCATAGCGGATGATCCCCCATACTCTCCATATCAACCCACTTATGATAGCTTTCCCAGCCACCCGAGTAGCTCCATCACTCGTAAACGCTACTCCCCAACGCTATCCACCCTCACAAGCCTTTCCAAATACCCAGCTCCACAAAATGCCTATCCACCCTCACAAGCCTACCGAAAGCCCTCTGGATCAGGTTTCCAGCCCAATCAAGCATTTAGGAATGAGAGGTTGCTGAAACGAGAAAAGGCTCTCATCCCGATTGGAGAATCTTATGCAAGTTTGGTTGAAAAGCTAAAGCATGTTGACCTGATTGAGCCGCTCCCCAGATATACTCCAGATCCACGTGCAAGAAGCTTTGATCCTACTGCACGATGCGCATACCACTCCAATGTCCCAGGGCATAGCATTGAGAGTTGTCATTCGTTGAAAAGGGAAATAGAAAGAATGATTCACAAAGGAGTGATTATGATCGATAACAGTAATAAGGAGCATGGGATATTGACTAAAGCTGAAGATGTTGAAGCGGATGGTAGTCTTAGCAATATCGATGCGAAGCTCAGTGGCTAAGATGCTAGGTTTGATAAGTAGGAGGACGCTCCGTTCCTTGGTTAGCAAGAAAGAAGCTTTTGGTGGCTTATCTTATTGTCATTTCTGTTGTCCGGATTATTCTTAGGGTGGTAATCCAGATATTGTCTTGTGTCGAACGTTCTTATCTTTCCATTTTTGTCATAGCGGTTTGTTTAGTTTTGTCCAGGTTTGTTTCAGGATTTTATTCTGGTTTGTTTTTGTTTGTTTTATTATTCAAATCATTTCACCGTTAGTCTAATGCAAAATCCGGTCTTTAATTATTTCCAGTCATCTTTTGTTTAGTTCTTTTATCATTTTGTTCAGTGCCGATCCTAGTGACATGATATGCGCACACGGTTTGGGCCTAATCTTAAAAGTTAATCATAAAACCATTGGGAGGTGATAAGAACATTTAAAGGAAATAAGGACGGTTTGAGATTACTCGGAGCTCGAGTCATGTGGAACTGGGGCAAGTAAAACATAAAGAAAACCGTTAAAGGCAAGATTCGCCAAATTGACATGAGGTTCGTTCATGATAATGAGAGTAAGAGTGTTGCCCAACGGAGCTTTAGAGATGACAAATGAAAAGGCAAATGTGTGAATATAATTGTCAAGTCCAGCACCATTAGAAGAGGCTACAAATCTTTTGTGTTGTTTGCACTGGGCATGTTTTAAAGATTGGAATGACGAAGGCATTTTGTTCTGCTACCTAAACACTTTATCCTTTGTTACCCCTTTTGAGCCTTATTTGTTTTCTTTCATACCCCTCGTTCGGAATCAGTAGCAAAAATTAGAAAACACAAGCATGGAAAATAAAGAAAAAAAAAGGGAAAATAAAGCAACAAAAACAACAAAAAAAAACAAAGGAGAAAGAAAAAGAAAAGAAAAGAAAATAATAGGTAAATGAAAAAATAAAGAGGAATTGGGAACTACGTTTGACCTGATTCCTCAAAGAGGATACGTAGGCACTTCACGGCTCGGTCATAGTGTGCATAATGTAACATAGTGTAAAAAATAAAAATCCCCAAGCAAGAAACTGGGGCAGAAGTTGTGCTTGATGTAGAGAAAGCCGGTTCCGAAGGTTGTAAATTTTGAACCCGAATTGATTCGTTTTGAGCCGCTAATACCCTTTCTTTCTAGACCTATCCAAAACCCCACGTTACGGTCCAAAGAAAGACCATTTGACCAGTCTTCGAAAGATGCCAAGTCATACAAACGGAAGTCGGGGACAGCACCCCGATTCCCAATAGAGAAAAGGATCATGGACTGGAAATGAATTGATAGCCGAAAAAAATCCCCAGCAGAGAGAGTCATATCGGCAACACTCCAAATCCTCAGCTGGAAAGTGATACAAATGAGAGAGTCTTATCAGTGAAAATCTTCACGGGCACCATAAGGGGATGAAAGTTGAGAGAAAAACCAAAATGAGAGAGGCTTGATAGTGAAAACCCTTCGGGCACTACAAACCGAATAAAGATTGAGAATCAGATGGAAATCACCAGACGAAAGTTGTGAAAGGCGATTAACGACAGAGGATAGGCCATATGTGCATGTCATGACCATTAGAGTTGGT